>NC_052319.1:37145276-37210276 GCF_016432855.1 Salvelinus namaycush
GAGAAATTAGCATTCAATTATCTGGCAACAGCTCTGGTTGACTTTCCTGCAGTCAGTATGCCAATTGCATGCTCCCTCAAAACATCTGTGGCATTGTGTTGTGTGAAAAAACATTTTAAAGTGGCCTTTTATTGTCCCCCAGCACAAGGTTCTTGATATGCCACACCTGTCAGGTGGATGGATTATTTTGGCAAAGTAGAAATGCTCACTAACAGGGATGCAAACAAATTTGTGCACAAAATATGAGAGAAAAAAGCTTTTTGTACGTATGGAATATTTCTGGGATCTTTTATTTCAGCTCATGAAATATGGGACCAATACTTTACATGTTGCATTTATATGTGTGTTCAGTGTAGTAGATTATTTATCGAACAATGTAAATTACTACACATGCAGGTTAAAACACTAATAAATGGATAAAATATTTTTTGTGAATGTGTTTTTTGGATACATTTTATTCAAAATGAAAGTGTAGTTGTTATGTTAATTACTTGAACGTTCACATAACAAAGCCTGATTTTATGATCAAAACATACTCTCTCCTTCAGTGTTTTTTCTGGCTTTTACTCATTCAATCAAGAGCCATGAATTTATCACAAAGTATTTGGAAAGGGAAAGAGGGATACCTAGTCAGTTGTATAACTGAATGCATTCAATTGAAATGCAGTCTGCCGCATTTAACATGCCAAGAAAATGTATGTTTTGGACGTGACACAGACAGGTCTAATCACTGTTCTCTAAACCAATATCCACATTTTATAATATTAGCTACTGCCTTTCTCTCTTTAGTGGCAGCTGTGCATTTGATTTGGCTAAGAAGATCATCATTAGAGAATATTCAAACCCAGACTGTCCCCACCATGCCAAAAGCACTGGGTAAACTTAGACACATCTAATGATTACAATGGCTATTTGAATCTACAGGTGTGCCTCATTGAAAATACCATCTAGTCAAATGTGTCTAATGACTGTCTGTGGTATGGTCTGTTTTGGTCTGTAGTGTGTACTCTGTGTACTCTCAGAGCACCACTCTTCACATCTAGACAGTGCTCTAGATGGATGTTCTTATCAGATAAGGACTTACTGCAGCTAACCAGATCGACTGACTCACCCGAGACAGAGTGAAACTAGAAGGTCCACCGATGGACCCTCCAGACGTCAACTTTTACCATCCCGGCATTATGAACCACACTACCATGTCTCAGTGGTACAAGTGTTGGGAGTGGCCCACCGGTCTGCCGTTCTACCTGGGAGTTGAGGTGTTCAACTGCCTCCTGGGTCTGGTCACCAACAGCTGGTACCTGTGGCTGGTCGCGGGCGGCCCTCTGGTCCAGGTCATCAAGGAGATCTTCGCCCTCAACCTGGCCATTATGGAGCTCCTCTACTGCCTTATTTCACCACTGACCGTCTTCAACACCCTCTTCATCAAAAGCCAGACCATCTTCCAATTCAGCGGCTATGCGATCGGCTTGGTCAGCACCGGCCGCCCTCTGCTCCAGTGCTTTATATGTGTGGAGCGCTACCTGGCGGTGGTCCACCCACTGCTCTTCCTGAAGTACAGGCCTCTGAGGTACGGGGGGGGGGGTGTGACTCTGGCTTGGCTGCTGTCTCTCATATTCTGTGTTGTGATCGGCTTAATAGGCAGCGTGATAGTCAATGCCGGCGTTTTCTCACTCACTCTGGCCATCGACTTCTTCTGCTGTGTCTCCATCCTGAGGGTGCTGGGCAAGTCCGGTCCAGGGGATGGAGGGAAGGAGAGACAGGGGGAGAAAGAAGAGGGAGGGGACTTGATGAAGAGAAGAGCGTCCCGTACTGTTCAGATCATTCTGCTGACTCTGCTGGTGAATTACACTCCTTCCATCATCGGAGGTGTCCTGGTACGTTGTCTCCCTGATGGTTCAGTGATAGCGTTGTGTGTCGTGGTTCCTATCACTTTGATGTTTACTGTTTTTGGGAGTTTCACTCAGCCACTTCTCTACCTAACCAGGGCTGGAAAACTACCCTCTGTCTGTTGGAAAAGAGATGGATGATAGCCCTACTTTGGAGGAAAGGTTGCCTGGTTAAATTGTATTTATAAACACAAACAAACACAAACAACACTGTTTTTGAATGACATTAATTATAGATACAGTTGTAGGATCTTAATTTGAGCCAGTTTGCTATAGCAGAAAAATAATCGTAAATGTGAATCATTATGTGGATCGTAATTAATGAAAAAAAATTGTATGGGTTGATACATTTTTCGTTAGGGCAAATCAATTATGAAGTGGAAATTACAAACGTTAGAAGCCTTTTTAAACCTTCAATAGACATTTGCATTTCCTGCAATGCAGGAAAATTCTCAACCACAAAAGAGAGAATTTTATACAGCATGCCTCATGAGAGCTTAGTTCAACTGTGCTACTCCATCAGCATTTGAAATATAAGCTTGTTTAACTCCAATGTTTGTAAATAAGGTAAATGTAAAAAAACACTGGTAAAATGGTTAAAACTATCATTTTTTATATGGATGGTCAGTCCTTGCATCCATAGCTGTCTATAAATTTGAGAGTGGTTATATTCCTCAGGGGTGGCGGGGTGACCGCTTCCTTTAACTTGAACTGCAGAGTTCCACTTTAAACTTGATAATGTTAGTACATTGTAAGGGTTCATTTTACTTCAGCTATTTGTAATACTGCATGTAATACAAAAGTAATGTTAGTGTAATATCATAATTACTTTTGCAACAAAACCTGCTAAGGAGTTGTATTTTATTTTTTTGTGATCTTTATTTTTATGTGTTCTTATGATGTCTGTGTGAATTTTGTATGTGAGATCTTTGTCTCTGAGAGCTTTGTGAGACCTTGTGCTGTGTTGGCCTATCTTGCTATTTCAAGGTCAGTTGAACCAAAGTACAGACATAATGCCAAGGCTTAACACAGTCAACTTTAAACTTGTATTTCTATCCTTTCTATTTCATCTCTTTGTGGTCCTGTATGACTTATTTCAAAGTCAGATGTCAACTTCATTATATGCCTGCTTGGTCTGTATGCCATGATTTGTTATGTAAATCTGTCCAAAGAAACAAATAAAAATACATGCCCCATTTTTTTGTAAAATGACAGACCCAAATCCAAACTTTAAAATGTGGAGTAAATGAAAAAAATGGAACTCAACACACTGATCTATTCATATCCTAACCGCTAGAGAGCAGTGTTGTCCTATTGCTAATTTAGCCTCTGCTGAGAAACAAACTATACTATTGTTCGACTGGATTTCTAATCACCTTGTATTTTATGGCTTATGCGTTCCCTCAGAGGGAGGATTTGTATAGAGCTCCTGTGTATGTGAAGATGGATATGAAGGTGTTCACACCTTGTCTGACAGCAGGAGGGTCATTTGACTCATGAACGGAGGACTTGATCAGTGTCCTGTGCTGCTGATTCTCCTGAGTCTGTGTTAAAGAAATACCCTGCCATACATCATAATACATTTACTTTTAAACAAAGTGCATCCATAGATCTACCATTCCAGACAGAGTGTGACTTCCTGTAAGAACAGACTGTGACTTCCTGTAAGAACAGAGTGGCACGGTATTACTGTGTGATTATTCAGAGAGAATTACCTCCTGGCCCTGATGTTTGGGGTGAATAAAGCTATGGAGACACAATCCTTTTCTCTAGAATAAGGAAAACACACACCTGAATGGGATAGGCCCAAGCTGGTCAAACTGACTAACACTCTTGTGCAGATGCCCATGATTTATTATAAGGTAAAACCACCAATGTGTCAGCAAAAGCTGCCTTTCCTCATGCAGACATTCTACAGTACCTCCTTCTCTAAGAGTGTCCGGACACCGGGGATAGACGCCACACAAGTCACAAACCTCAGTAGAAAGAAATAGCAGGCACTAACTCCGCCTTGGTTCGTTGGACAAAGCCTATGGGGAAATGAATGCCGTTTTTGGATAAACGCTGACAATAAGTTCTGTGGTAAACACAGGCTTAGGAGATCTGATACAATTTGTTCTGTGAGATAATCTCCATCAGCTAATGTCACTTTTTGAGAATTTGGAAGCATTTATGTCATTTAAAAAAGCACAAAGGCTTCATAATTCATAAAGGTCATGTTAACTGACTGATATTATCTCATGGAACAAAACGTATATCATCTCCTAAGCCTGTGTTAACCTCAGACCTTATTTTCGGACTTTATCCCAAAACCCTATTCTTGCCTCATTAATTTTCCCCATAGGGATGGCTGAAGGAACCAGATGTAACTCACTTACTGAGATGATCATATTCCCCATAGGGGTGGCTGAAGGAACCAGATGTAACTCACTTACTGAGATGATCATATTCCCCATAGGGGTGGCTGAAGGAACCAGATGTAACTCACTTACTGAGATGATCATATTCCCCATAGGGATGTCTGAAGGAACCAGATGTAACTCACTTACTGAGATGATCATATTCCCCATAGGGGTGGCTGAAGGAACCAGATGTAACTCACTTACTGAGATGATCATATTCCCCATAGGGATGTCTGAAGGAACCAGATGTAACTCACTTACTGAGATGATCATATTCCCCATAGGGGTGGCTGAAGGAACCAGCTGTAACTCACTTACTGAGATGATCATATTCCCCATAGGGGTGGCTGAAGGAACCAGATGTAACTCACTTACTGAGATGATCATATTCCCCATAGGGATGGCTGAAGGAACCAGATGTAACTCACTTACTGAGATGATCATATTCCCCATAGGGGTGGCTGAAGGAACCAGATGTAACTCACTTACTGAGATTTCAGAACCTTGATGTCATTTTTCAAAACTCTAGACACAAAACTCACAACCGATGATCAAAATGCATATTTTTCAAAACTCTTAACACTTTTTCCAATTGCTTGGATACAATGCACGTAAAGCTAAGATAATTTGTTCATTGAACTAAAATCACATGTTCAAATAGACAAAACTTAACATCAAAGTATTACCATTTCAAAATGCAATTCACACATTACATCTGAGATGACTGTCTATTCATTTCATCGCAATGATCTAACTATCAATTAATACAACTGCTCAAAATGATAATTAACTGTTGCATTACTCTTAATGCATAGTTTTATGGAAACCGACAAACAATACACCATGTTTAGATCATGAAAGTTTCAGGATAACGAGATCCATTGACACCAATTACCGTGGAATGTGAACCAATTGGACTACATTATCTATGGATGTAATATTTCATCGTCATTCTTTATCAGACACTGTTTCTATTGTCCCATGTACCACTTTTCCAGACCATGTTTTCAGATTTGACATTACTGTACACTCACCGGCCACTTTATTAGGTACACCTATCTAGTACTGGGTAGGTGTGTTGTACAGTGTTGTACGTTAAGAGATGTTAAGAGATGCCATTCTGCCCACCACAGTTTTAAACGTCTGTTATTTGAGCAATTGTGGCCTTTCTGTTAGCTTGAATGAGTCTGGACATTCTCCTCTGACCTCTCTCATAAACAAGGTGTTTTTTCCCACAGAACTGCCGCTCACTGAATACGTTTTCTTTATCTCACCATTCTCTGTAAACTCTAGAGACTGTAGTCCGTAAAAATCCCAGGAAGGCACTGGCACCAACAATCATACCACGGTCAAAGTTGCTTAGATTACGCATCTTGCCCATTCTAATGTTTGGTCGAACAATTAAAGCTCTCTAATCTATATACTCTATATATTGAGTTGCAGGCAGCCACATGATTCGCTGTTCGAAGGAACAGGCTATTTGCGTTAACACGCATGTGTACCTAATAAAGTGTCCGGTAAGTGTATGTATGCAGGACCACGTAATTGCTTTTCCAATACTGCCAACTTGTTACTGATGATTGATTTCACATTGTGGTATGAGTATATAGTGAAATGACCTACAACAACATAGCGATAACATGGAGCCGGTAGGTGATCCAGGTCACAATAGAGGTCAAGCAGTGGGAGGAGGAAGACAAGGAAGACATGGTGGCCAAAGGAATGGCAGGTGACAAGCATCCCTTCTGAGAGGTGGTTGTGGGCCTCGTTTGAGAGTATTGGGGGAACGTGGTAGAGGACAAGGCCACGGACAAGACAGCGGCAGCAACAGCAAAGAGTCTCCAATGAAATCTGAGCAATAGTTGTAGACCATGTCATAAATCATGGCATGACAATGACTGAGGCAGCTACTATGATTCAACCAAACCTCAGAAGATCACCCATGGCCTCAATCATCAGAACTTTCCTCAATGAGAACCAGTAACTCTTCAGCATGCACTAAACATTAGGCTACTCTCAATTGTCAAATGACTGTATACTGCATGCCAATGTGTACCACAGAGTAGGTGATGTGACTAAATGTGTTCTTGCTGTCATTTTCCCTACAGAATTGAGACTAGGCCAAATACGGGAGGCAGAGGCAAAATTCTGACTGACCAACAAGAGCGGGCTGTGGTCAATTTAGTTCGGGCCAGAAATGATACTCGCCTTACAGAAATTCGGCAGCACATCTTGGACAATGATGTTCAACAATGTGGAAGCCATAAGTTTGCCGACTATTGCACGCATGCTGAAAAGGCACCAGGTGTCTCTAAAACAGCTATACCGTGTGCCTTTTGAAAGAAATGCAGACAGAGTGAAGCAACTGAGGACTGAGTATGTTCAGGTATGTTCAGTTTCAAGATGCCTGTTGTGAAAAATTGCCCCAAAATTCTACATCATTGAAATCAGTAATTATTTCCCCAAAATGTATTTTTAGAGGGTGATGGAGCTGGAGGCTGACGAAAACCATCACAAATTCCTCTTTTTGAATGAGGCAGGCTTCAACCTGGCCAAGACAAGGAGGAGAGGTCGGAATTTTATTGGCCAGCGGGCAACCATTCAAGTACCTAGACAACGTGGGGCAAACATCACCATGTGTGCGGCTATATCGGAAGATGTGTGGTGGGACGCAGACCTCGTATTGGATCGTATAATGCAGCTCTCCTTGTAACCTTCCTTGATGAGCTAAATCAAGTCTGTAGAGCTGATGGCGTGACCTATGTCATTGTGTGGGATAATGTCAGGTTCCACCATGCTCAAATGGTGCAAGCATGGTTTCAGGTCCATCCACAATTTACCACCCTGTACTTACCCCCATACTCTCCTTTCCTTAATTTGTCTCCACATGGAGGTGGAAGGTATATGATAGGCGCCCTCACGAACAAGCCACCCTTCTCCAGGCCATGGATGACGCATGCAATGACATCACGGGCAAACCAGTGTCAGGCCTGGATTCACCATGCCTGAAGATTCTTCCCAAGATGTTTGGCTAATGAAAACATCCATTGTGATGTTGATGAGAACCTGTGGCCAAATCCACAAGACAGGGTTGATGGAAATATAGAAGTACAGTAATCAATCCTTTGTTTTGCTTTTTACAGTAAGCCAGGTTAGGAACACTGCAGTTGACGTTTTACTGTATTTTTTTTCTTTTTTTGTAGCTAATTATTTTTCCTTTGACTCAAAGAAACCTGTTGCGATTTTATTGTATTTCATCAATACATTTCAGATTTTGTTCAATGATTCCACTGTGTCTGTTGTATTCTCTCTACTAGTCCTTTTACAGTAATGTATATATGTGCAGTACATAATGAAACATGTATCACCTATTTTGTACTACAAAATGTAATGATTGTACTTTTAATTTTTTAATTTTTTATTTCAACTTTATTTAACCAGGTAGGCTAGTTGAGAACAAGTTCTTATTTACAACTGCGACCTGGCCAAGATAAAGCAAAGCAGTTCGACACAAACAACAACACAGAGTTACACATGGGATAAACAAACGTACAGTCAATAACACAATAGAAAAAGTCTATATAGAGTATGTGCAAATGGCGTGATAGTGTGATAGATGTGATAGATGTGCAGATGATGATGTGCAAGTAGAAATACTGGTGTGCAAAAGAGCAAAAAAAGTTTATAAAAACAATATGGGGATGAGGTAGGTAGTTGGATGGGCTATTCACAGATGGGCTGTGTACAGCTGCAGCGATCGGTAAGCTGCTCAGATAGCTGATACTTAAAGTTAGTGAGGGAGATATAAGTCTCCAACTTCAGCGATTTTTGCAATTCGTTCCAGTCATTGGCAGCAGAGAACTGGAAGGAAAGGCGGCCAAAGGAGGTGTTGGCTTTGGGGATGACCAGTGAGATATACCTGCTGGAGCGCGTGCTACGGGTGGGTGCTGTTATGGTGACCAGTGAGCTGAGATAAGGCAGAGCTTTACCTAGCATAGATGACCTGGAGCAAGTGGGTCTGGCGACAAATATGAAGCGAGGGCCAGCCGACGAGAGCGTACAGGTCGCAGTGGTGGGTTGTATATGGGGCTTTGGTGACAAAACGGATGGCACTGTGATAGACTGCATCCAGTTTGCTGAGTAGAGTGTTGGAGGCTATTTTGTAAATGACATTGCCGAAGTCGAGGATCGGTAGGATAGTCAGTTTTACTAGGGTATGTTTGGCAGCGTGAGTGAAGGAGGCTTTGTTGTGAAATAGGAAGCCGATTCTAGATCTAATTTTGGATTGGAGATGTTTAATATGAGTCTGGAAGGAGAGTTTACAGTCTAGTCAGACACCTAGGTATTTGTAGTTGTCCACATATTCTAAGTCAGAACTGTCCAGAGTAGTGATGCTAGTCGGGTGGGCAGGTGCGTGCAGCGATCGGTTGACGAACAACTACACAGTGAAACTATCGGTATCTTGTGTGTGAGTGACCTAAATTAATGTTCCTACGGTATTTCATGATACATTTGTTATTTAAACCAATGATTCTGCAAATGCAAGGTTTCTTTAAAGATATGAATGCACAATGCAATGTTTTGAACATTGGACAGCCTGTGTTACAAGTGATGACCATTTTGAGTTTTGAAAAATGACCACAAGGTTCTGACATTAGTGCCAAAGTGATTGTAAAAAACTGTAAAACGTGATATGGAGACCAAAAGGATTGTCCTGAGTTTTATACAGAACCTTCTGTGCATGCTATCTCTTGATAAAGAGATTATTTATCTAAATGGGATTTCCCAGTTTAAATGAAAGTTAAATAGAAAAGATAACATAACTAGAAAGTTCTCTATCTCCTTATCTCCGAGATGTGTTTGTGTGTGCATGTGTGCCAGTGTGTGTGCAGTGTGTGTGTGCATATGTGTGTGTGTGTGTGCGGGCATATATTTGTATGTGTGCATATGTGTATGTGTGTGTGTGTGTGTGTGTGTGTGTGTGTGTGTGTGTGTGTGTGTGTGTGTGTGTGTGTGTGCTGCAGGTGCTAGGCCAATTCCTCCACAACCAGGCCTAGCAGACAGTAATGCCATCGGAGCGGGACCCAGCTGAATTCAGCTCTGTTCTGCATGGTTGCCCATGATAATTGCGTGATGATAGCGAGCGAGGGAGATGGAATATAATTTCCACCTCGAGATTCCTAAACAAATACCTGTGCTCAGCAAATGGATGGAGGGAAGAAGGGAGGAGGAGAGGAGAGGAGTAGAGGGGGTGGCAGGTTGAGGGGAGGATGTGAGAGGGAGGAAGTGGTAAGGTGAGGAGCTGAGGGTGAGTGGATAAGGGATGAGGGGTTGAGGATGAGAGGGAATAAGATGTGAGGGGGTGATGGGAAAAGGGAAAAGGGGGTGAAGGGATGAGGAGGAGATGGAATGAAGGGGGTGAGAATGTGAAGGGTAGAGATGGCAAGAGGTAAAAACTATAAAGGAGGAAAATAGGGGAGAGGGGAAGGGGGGAACAAACAGTAGCCTAGTGGTACTTTAAACTGTCAACGTTGTTAGACTGCTGCTTGACCAATGGGGATTCATTGAGGTGAAGTCAAAGATTCTCCGATGTATTCTGAATAGTAAAAACAGACTCAAACAAGAAACTTCTGCATATATTTGAACATCTTTAGGAAAGTTTTAAGTTAATAAAAAACTAAAATGCTATTTCCCAGCGTGCACTATCACCTCACGGCTCATCCAGGCCTCTTAAAACAGATGATCATCCTAATGTCTCATAATCCCAGAAGACATTAACATCTGATTTAATTTAAATCTGATGACTTTCCCCTCAGACACTGGATGCATTTGAATTGCATGAACAAGATGGCACGTCCTGTTACACGCTGCCCTCTTCTTCAGAGATAGTTTTACATAATGTCCCATTCCATTTGAAATAATGAATAGACAATGGGCCTATGTTAATGTGAGAATTTACAATTCAGAACACAGGGTCGTATAATTACTAGGACTCATAACTCCGGGGCGTTCAGGCAGGGCTGGTGGTCCTTCATTTGCCTGGCTACCCAAACTCCGGCCAAAAGCTATGCCACGCCCACTAACATTAGTTTCTTCTCTGCAATGAGGTTGAATTTGAGTACCTCCCCAATGATTTCTAGAACGCAAACACATTGTAACCGTTCTGATTGGTCCAAGAAACCGATGTGTTGGGTCAGAGACAGAACACAGGTGGGTAAGGCAGTGTTTTGAAAATGTGTCATTGGACGGAAGGATGTAGCGAACGATAGAGTACTGGAAGTTCAGCTTGAGTCATCAGGCAAGTCCGTCATGGTGGTACAAAACGTGTAACATTTCAGCAGTCCGTCATGGTGGTACAAAACGTGTAACATTTCAGCAGTCCGTCATGGTGGTACAAAACGTGTAACATTTCAGCAGTCCGTCATGGTGGTACAAAACGTGTAACATTTCAGCAGTCCGTCATGGTGGTACAAAACGTGTAACATTTCAGCAGTCCGTCATGGTGGTACAAAACGTGTAACATTTCAGCAGTCCGTCATGGTGGTACAAAACGTGTAACATTTCAGCAGTCCGTCATGGTGGTACAAAACGTGTAACATTTCAGCAGTCCGGTGAGAATGCAAACTATATTTTACTTTCAAAGTAGTAATATAAAAGCTATTTTAAACATGGAAAACACACATCTTTCATGATGCTGCCAATGCTGCTAACACATTGTATTAGTTAATTATGCAAAAACCCCAGCCACCATATGGGGTAATAAATGTAGCTTTTTATGTATATTCTTTGGTTTAATTTGTCTATTCTCTTCAAGCATATGTATTCTCTTCATGTGGCTACTGAGCAGCCGTAGAGGATAGCCCTCTTCACCATCTCAAGGCCTCTCTCTTCAAAGGAAACTAATGTCTTATATAATAACCTCTCAGAAGTTCCTTTTAATCTGCTGCCAGAATGGACATATAGGCCAACAGTGTATCTACATGTTTAATGGAGTGAGCTCCATTTAGTTAATGAGGGTTCCATTTTGTTCTCTTAATATTTTCAACCATGATCTCAGAACAGTTTGTCTGTCTGCTGAGCCAAGCTGCGTAGTAGTAGTGCCAGTAGTAGTAGTACCGCCAGTAGCAGTAGTAGTAGTAGTGTCACCAGTAGTAATACCAGTAGCAGCCAAGCTGCATAGTAGTAGTGCCAGTAGTAGTAGTACTAGTACCAGTAGTAGTAGCAGTACCAGCAGTAGTAGTAGTACCAGTACCAGTAGTAGTACCAGTAGTAGTAGCAGTAGTACCAGTAGTAGTACAAGTAGTAGTAGCAGTAGTACCAGTAGAAGTACCAGTACCAGTAGTAGTAGTAGCAATAATATTAGTACCAGTAGCAGTACCAGTAGTAGTAGCAGTAGTACCAGTAGAAGTACCAGTACCAGTAGTAGTAGTAGCAATAATAGTAGTACCAGTAGTGGTAGTAGTACCAGTACCAGTAGTACCAGTAGTAGTACAAGTAGTAGTAGCAGTAGTACCAGTAGAAGTACCAGTACCAGTAGTAGTAGTAGTACCAGTACCAGTAGTACCAGTAGTAGTACCAGTAGTAGTAGTAGTAGTAGTAGTAGTAGTAGTTGTAGTAGTAGTACCAGTAGTAGTAATTGTAGTAGTAGCAGTAGTATTAGTGAATATATTGCTAATGCAGGGACAGAGCCTCGTTCTACCATCCTCCTCCTCAATTGCCACCACTGAGTTTAAAACTTGTATACGATTTAAAATGCAATGAAATATGTGTATTTTAGGATATGTTTCACATGCTTTGTCTCTGATGGATTAACTGTGGAGTCTATTTCACAAAAGCCAATCATCCTCTCATTGCCCTGCTCTCCAATGAGGCAGAACAGAGTTGCTTGTGTCTGGGAGATGAGTTCCCTGTGTCTTATGTAGTTATTTATACATTATTATATACTGTATACAGACTACACACATCCCCTTTAATCCCACCAGGATACCGTTATATATTCAATTACAGTTCCATGATTCTATTTCAACACAAGCAAGTATGTTTGGTTTTTCATCATCAAATATGCTTTTTCCATTACAACACGCCATCTTGTTATAAATTTAGAAATGGCAAAGGCAGTCAGCAAATATTTGTAGAGTAATCTGTTCATTCTCTTTTATTAATTATTAGTAAATGCATTGCCTTGTGAAGCTCATCCATACAGAACATGTATTAATATTGTAGCTATGGAAGAGTCCAGAATTCAGTGTTCAGATAAATCTCCTTATTTGGGCCTGAGGGACATTATTCAGTCATGATTTGGTATTAGTTTCCCTTCCAGCAGTTATTCATGCCATTGAACCACACTCATGAATATTCAAATGACACTTAAATAACACTATTTTATTCAGTGTTGTGGGGCTGGGGATGGGGTTCAGGGGTACAGGCTTGATGCACTGAAGCTTAAAGGTGCAGTTTGTAACATTTGATTAATGATTTGGTGTTTGAAGATTATGATTTATAAATAGCTGACATAGCCTACTGTATCTTACGTTACAACCAACCCCCCAAAAAAGTGTTTCCAAGGATGTTAAATATTGTTAATATTGGTTATCTTTTCAACTGCTGAGAAAAATAAAACAATATTGTTTTCTCTTAAGGATTTCAATTATTTTACTACTACACACACATTATACAGCAGAGAAAATGTCTTTGCCATCTGATGGAGGCATTTTGTACTAGGTCCCAAACGAAATAATTTCTCATTTCTCATTCCTTCAACTGTGGATCGAGTTTGTCTTCTACGTGTTCGAGTCGCGGAACCATTCTTTTTGTGACTTTATAGTTTACATGCTTATTAATGCCATCTTCCAAGAGGGTGTCATCTATCATTCTCAGTAATGTCAGCTTGCGGAATTGGATAAAAAAATATATATACACAGACAAACACTGTTTATCATATTTTATTACATAAATATACAATTCTAATGTGTTTATTCAGATGCATAACATTTTCTTTGTTTTTTTCTTCATGTATATTCATAAGAGTTACTTCATATGCGACCCTAACCTCATTAGGGTAACATTTATGAAAATCATTATGTATTATGTATTGGAATTAAACAAAACAAAACAGGCATATTACTAATGCTTGAACTACATCAGTACAGGCATGAGAGTCACGCAGTGTGGCTAATCTAGGTGACATCTCTCTGAAGTTAGAACAACACACTCAGGCTTTTTTATGGGCGGGGTGTCACTAAGATACAGTACAGGACTGTAGAACAGAACAGGCCCACTGGTGAATCAGCTATTAACATCACTTGAAGAAATCCCTATGAGCAAGGTTCTTTTTGTCTTCCCTTCACATTCCAACTCGTATAAGAAGTTGTGGGAGAATGTCGAGGAAAGAGCGGTAGCAGACATGAGGAGAACAGGGACAGACTACAGGTTCACCTGAGCATCCAGATTAACTGAGAAAACCAAACCAAATAAATTATCTTCCAAAAGGAAACAATCCTGATCATCTTCAGCAATAGACAGACAGACAGACAGACAGACAGACAGACAGACAGACAGACAGACAGACAGACAGACAGACAGACAGACAGAGACAGACAGACAGACAGACAGACAGACAGACAGACAGACAGACAGACAGACAGACAGACAGACAGACAGACCTGACAGACCTGACAGATCTTTTAAATAATGTAAATAATGTAAATAATGTAAAATAATGTTTATTTATCAATGCAAAAATGTTCACAAACCCTTAACACATGCACCCCTACTGGCATGCACCCCCACTGTCTGTCTGTCTGTCTGTCTGTCTGTCTGTCTGTCTGTCTGTCTGTCTGTCTGTCTGTCTGTCTGTCTGTCTGTCTGTCTGTCTGTCTGTCTGTCTGTCTGTCTGTCTGTCTGTCTGTCTATTGCTGAAGATGATCAGGATTGTTTCCTTTTGGAAGATAATTTATTTGGTTTGGTTTTCTCAGTTAATCTGGATGCTCAGGTGAACCTGTAGTCTGTCCCTGTTCTCCTCATGTCTGCTACCACTCTTTCCTCGACATTCTCCCACAGACAGACAGACAGAGACAGACAGACAGACAGACAGACAGACAGACAGACAGACAGACAGACAGACAGACAGACAGACAGACAGACAGACAGAGACAGACAGAGACAGACAGACAGACAGACAGACAGACAGACAGACAGACAGACAGACAGACAGACAGACAGACAGACAGACAGACAGACAGATCTGATGAGGTGAAGGTCCTTGTAGGTATTGGTTGTTGATCTTTCCTTGTTGGCTTTACTGGAGCAGTACCTAGGGGTAGTAGACAATCCACTCGTTCAAGTCTTCTTCCCAATACAATCCATTCAAATCCTGCATTGTCTCTCAAAAGACTACAAGTGGTATCTCCTCTTCGGAGCTGAAGTGTTTTTATGCAGGGGTCGACCTGCAAATACTACCCATGACCCTGAGTGGGATTGATATTTCTTGAAAGTAAAATATGTTATACAGTATGTAGTTTACTGGTTTTCAATGGTAAAGCCAAATAGTATTAATTGAAGTATAATAATATCCTGAGCTTTATGTTAGTTGGGTCAACACATCATGCAACTCATAACTGCAGATCACAAATGAATATGTTCATATATTAATTTATACATTTGGATAGTTGTTTAGTTAAGACTTTTTGCAAGTCACAAGATGTACCATTCAATCTCTCTCTGGTGAATTCGCAGAACTTTCTCCTTTTTGAGTTTCATCATTTTAACAGAATATACTCGAATTGCCTTGGGAGTTTCTCAATGTATTGCAGGAGGAACATTGTTTCCTAAGAGCACACGTTCCACCTGATTCGAACACTGGAAAATAATTCATAACCACTCCAAACACCAACTATTTGTCCTCCTCGCTTTTACAAACTTTTACAGAGAACTTGTATCCAGACAAGCCAAACTAGGAGGCCATGCAGGAAAGCCGGTCAGCTGCCAGTGGGGGTGCATGTGTTAAGGGTTTGTGAACATTTTTGCATTGATAAATAAACATTATTTTACATTATTTACATTATTTAAAAGATCTGTCAGGTCCCGTTAGAAGTTCCCGTTCACCATCGTGGTTGATTCGATCCATTGCTCTCAGGGTAAAGAATATTTAATTAACACACTGAATGAAATGAATAATCAATTTCCTAACAGCCACCAGGCAGCAGTGCATTGGGGACATGTGCATGTGTGATTCATATGTGCATACAAAATCATCCCTTCATCCCTCTGGTATCTAACTGGAGGAATAACATAATGTATGAATAGTTCCCTCCTGCTGTATTCCTCACCTTACAGCAAACTTGTTCTGCCCAGCTTATGGATATAATATATACAGGTGTGTCTTGATGAAGAGTGTGTTGATGTTTGTGTGTGTGTGTGTGTGTAGTTGTCTATCAGAGAGGGCACATGTTTTTGTCAGTGTGTCCAGGTGAATAGAATGTGTGTATACATCTGTCTTCACCCTTCTCCCTGCCCCACAATGACCGTTTCCTCACACACGCTCGTTGACACCTGCCCAATTGAATGTTGAACACCTGCTTGTTGGCATGGCGACATCTGTGCCTCTAGGATGGGCCAGGGGGCATCTGCTCGACAGAGAGGAGAGGGGTGAATGGGTTGCCCTTGGCAACTGTGTTCTGAACAGACCCTGGCATGGGCACAAGGCATCATGGGTAGAGAAGCAGGGAGCTCAGTGTGAGGGAGAAACGCTTTGGCCTCCTGCTCCTCCTGGCACACCTAGGAATCATCCCAAACGCTTTGGCCTCCTGCTCCTCCTGGCACACCTAGGAATCATCCCAAACGCTTTGGCCTCCTGCTCTTCCTGGCACACCTAGGAATCATCCCAAACGCTTTGGCCTCCTGCTCCTCCTGGCACACCTAGGAATCATCCCAAACGCTTTGGCCTCCTGCTCCTCCTGGCACACCTAGGAATCATCCCAAACGCTTTGGCCTCCTGCTCCTCCTGGCACACCTAGGAATCATCCCAAACGCTTTGGCCTCCTGCTCCTCCTGGCACACCTAGGAATCATCCCAAACGCTTTGGCCTCCTGCTCCTCCTGGCACACCTAGGAATCATCCCAAACGCTTTGGCCTCCTGCTCCTCCTGGCACACCTAGGAATCATCCCAAACGCTTTGGCCTCCTGCTCCTCCTGGCACACCTAGGAATCATCCCAAATGGCACCCTGTTTCCTGTAGGATGCACTATACTTAACCAGGGTCCATAGGGTGCTGTTCAAAATTAGTGCATAGGGTCCCATTTCAGGCACACCCAGGACTTTTCATTTGGGTATCTCTTTCTCCATTGCTCTTGTCTCCTGGCCCCTGCTCTGTCTCGCGTATGTGCACAGAAAAGCCTCAATTAGTCGGGGCATGGACTCTACAAGGTGTCCAAAGCGTTCCACAGGGATGCTGGCTCATGTTGACTCCAATCCTTCCCACAGTTTTGTCAAGTTGGCTGGATGTCATTTGGGTGTTGGACCATTCTTGATACACACGGGAAACTGTTTAGTGTGAAAAACCCAGCAGCATTGGAATTCTTGACTCAAACCGGTATGCCTGGCACCTACTACCATACCCCATTTAAAGGCACTTAAATATTTTGTCTTGCCCATTCACCCTCTGAATGGCACACATACAGTATACAATCCATGTCTCAATTGTCTCAAGGCTTAAAAATCCTTCTTTAACCTGTCCCCACTCCTTCATCTACACTGATTTATGTGGATTTAACAAGTAACATTAATAAGGGACCATAGCTTCACCTGGATTCATCTGGTCAGCAGTAGAGGTGCATGGGTAAAATCACTGGGGAAGCAATAACCTGTTCATTCATATGCCTTGCAAACGTGACATATAGGCCTAAAGGACGAGAAAAATTCAACCACACCTTTGTTTTATCACAAAACCGGAGAGCAACCGCTGTCCACAAAGCCTATTGCATGTAACAGATAGTTACATGACCTACAGCATGGACAAGCAAGTTCATGTTTCCCACAATATTTATCACCACTAAACAATTATAAAAAAAAAAAAAGTACAACCACAGAGAGTTACCGCAAGTCGCAAAGAAAACAGGAGCTGCCTCCACTATTCCAGCACCATTTCAACATCATCATACCCCCTCTGCTTAGTCTAATACAGTGACAACTAAAAGACACCAAAAACAATTTAGTTCAATCAACGTAAGCTAAGTATGTGGCTGTCCATGGTTCTGATTTCTGTGTGTGTGCGCGTTCATGAAAGTAGAAAAACATGTTGACTCACCCGACTTGTAGAGAAACACCAATACCATCCTCCTCTCTTTCCTGTTGAAGAAACTGTCTATCACTCTGTCATACAGTACACGCTTTTATTTGTTGTCTTAGGCTACATGGCTAAAATGTTTGCTCGCTAGCTTAACTTCCATTCATTGGCAATGTTAGCTAGTTAATTGATATGCCCTTATAATAATTGGCCAATATGGAGAATTAAGTAAAACCACAAGTCCAAATCCCTATCTCCATCCATGGCTAATTTAGGAAAGGGACAATTTTAGCTAGCTAGCTAGCCACCAGACGACAACAACACTATGAGATACAACAATTCAAGTTTTTCTGTCAATGGCATATGTTCTCACTGGGATTTGATAGGAGTGACGCCAAAATCCAAGCTGGCTTCCCGTGACACTTTATTTTGCTGCGGCAGGACCATTCACAGTTGACCTTAGATCAGTTTAGCGCAACGCTCAGTTTAGCTTGGCCTCCCTTTTTATCAAGGGAGGCCAAATGCTCGTTTGGACCAGACAGCATCAGATAGATGGCCTACACATAAAGAGACAGAGGGGGCGCTGTTTCGCTCGCTCTGATTCTTTCATCTGTGAGTTACATTCAGCCTCTTGCGAATTTAAGGAAAATTAGGAAACACAGAGACACGAATTATACATTATTTAATGATTTCAAAAATATATATTGGTAAATATTTTTGGGAAGCCTGGCTTCCCTTGGCATCCATGGTCAGTCTATGTCATGGAAAAAGCAGGTGTTCCTAATGTTTTGTACACTCACTGTGTTATTGCAGTTATTCATATGTAACAGTATAACTTTAGTACGTCCCCTCGCCCCGACACGGGCGCGAACCAGGGACCCTCTGCACACATCAACAACGGTCGCCCACGAAGCATCGTTACCCATCGCTCCACAAAGGCCACGGCCCTTGCAGAGCAAGGTGCAACACTACTTCTAGGTTTCAAAGCAAGTGACGTAACTGATTGAAACGCTAGTAGCGCGTACCCGCTAACTAGCTAGCCATTTCACATCCGTTACACATATAATAAATTCTTTAAATGTGATTGACATTTCTGCATGTTTTATCGATCTGTGCCATCATGTTAAAACATGTAAAACAGAGATAAACACAAAATATCTATGTGCAGGAGATTGACAATTTGATATTTGAGGTATCAGCATCAGGATCAGTTTTTAGATGCACTTGTTATTGATTTTTATTTCCATTGTTCTTTTGCACTATTTTCTCTAAGAGAACAGAGTGTATTAGATTACTTTTACACGTTTCACATGTTTTACACAAGTATGAATTTAAGAAAGTGTTCAACTGTAGTATTGGTCTGCAAAAAAAGTATTTATTTTAAATAGATTATTATTTTCCTTTGTGAAGTTAATGTACACTAGCTAAACAAAAATGAAATGTGTGGCCTAACATCAATGACATCAAATTATTATTTTTTTTTAAACGATAACTACTCTAAAAACAGTCATTTAAAAAGTTTTAAATTTTAAGCTGTATGCGTTACCAATGGTCTTGTCCTTTTCTTAGCCTTCACTAAACACTTCAACCGTGACTTAATTTATTTTTCTTTCATATGCCACAATGATGGATAGTTCTGATTTTAAATCATAGCGTTGACAAGAGAGTAGGTAAAAGAGGGGATAAATAGGATAAAAACATAGATTGGGGCGTTTATTAGTTACGATCCTCCCCCTGCTAGACAATAAATCTTCTGAATGCATATTTAACAGTGAATCAAAACACACTATAGCTTGAAGGTTAACCTGCATTGTGATTGAATTTGCTTTTTAAATACAACGAACTTGGTGCATTAGCCTTTGTCCCACCACGGCAATAGTTCGAGGTTAGTTCAGTGATAGTTCATGCAATAGTTCATGCCATGGTTCAGTGATTCTCAGAGAGCAAAAATGAAATTAAATGTTAAATGACCACAAGAATGAACTCAGCAATTTGTATATTAAAACCATTATAAAATCCAAACACAGTAGATCCCCACTAGGCACAGATGTCAAATTCAATGTAAATTCCACGTCATTTCAATGAGACATCGCGAAGTAGCACTGCTTCTTGACACAATGCCCGCTTAACCCGGAAGCCAGCCGCACCAATGTGTCAGAGGAAACACTGTACACCTGGCGAACGTGTCAGCGCACGGCCCGCCACAGGAGTCGCTGGAGCGCGATGGGACAAGGACTGCAAATTAATTACTTAAAAATCATACAATGTGATTTTCTGGATTTTTGTTTTAGATTCCGTCTCTCACAGTTGAAGTGTACCTATGATAAAAAATTACAGACCTCTACATGCTTTGTAAGTAGGAAAACCTGCCAAATCTGCAGTGTTTCAAATACTTGTTCTCCCCACTGTATGTCTTGTTCGATTAAGTTCATATTTATATCCAAA
This sequence comes from Salvelinus namaycush, assembly GCF_016432855.1. NCBI lineage: Eukaryota > Metazoa > Chordata > Actinopteri > Salmoniformes > Salmonidae > Salvelinus > Salvelinus namaycush. The sequence goes on from NC_052319.1 coordinate 37,165,295, forward strand.
AACCTCAGTTTACATTGGCGCCATGATCAGAAATGCCTCCAAAATATCCTGAGAAATTTCAGAGAGCCACGTCAAATAACAGAAATACTCATCATAAACTTTGATGAAAGATACATGTTTTACATAGAATTAAAGATACACTTGTTCTTAATGCAACCGCTGTGTCAGATTTCAAAAAGCTTTACGGCAAAACACGATATTCAATCATCTGAAAACAGCGTTCAGCCACAAAAGCAAGCCATACAGTTACCCGCCAAATTGTGCAGTCAACAAAACTCATAAAAAGCATTATAAATCTTCACTTACCTTTGCTGATCTTCGTCGGAATGCACTCCCAGGACTCCCACTTCCACAAGAAATGTTCGTTTCTTTCGGTAATGTCCATCATTTATGTCCAAATAGCTATTTTTGTAGCGTGTTTGGTAAACAAATCCAACGTCAGGGAAGCGCGTTCACTAAAACCTGACGAAATGTCCAAAAGTTCCGTAACAGTCCGTAGAAACATGTCAAACGATGTATTGAATCAATCTTTAGAATGTTTTTAACATAAATCTTGAATAACGTTCCAACCGGAGAATTACATTGACTTCAGATGAGCGATGGAACAGAGCTCCCTCTCATGTGAACGCGCATGGTCAAAGAATGGTCAGGTTATGGCAGACCTGACTAATTCCCCTCTCATTCGACCCCCCTTCACAGTAGAGGAATCAGACAAGGTTCTACAGACTGTTGACATCTAGTGGAAGCCGTAGGAAGTGCAAACTCATCCATATCTCGCTGTGATTTCAATAGGATCTTGGTTGAAAATTGACCAGCATCAGAATTTCCACTTCCTGTTTGGATTTTTTCTCAGGTTTTTGCCTGCCATATGAGTTCTGTTATACTCACAGACATAATTCAAACAGTTTTAGAAACTTCATAGTGTTTCCTATCCAATATTAATAATAATATGCATATATTAGCAACTATGACTGAGGAGCAGGCCGTTTACTCTGGGCACCTCTGTGCACCTTTCATCCAAGCTACTCAATACTGCCCCTGCAGCCATAAGAAGTTAACATGGTGTCATGGCAAACTCCTACCTGAAACCTCCTTTGGATGATGCATTTAACTCATAAAGATCTTATTAAATTATTAGGTTCTAATTCCTAATTCTATGATTCTACTGCCCTCACACAAACTTCTTGTTTTACTGAATACTGGAAGCATTACCCTGTTAAAGGGAATCCACCTAGGATGGTGCTGGAGGAATAGCGGCTGTTTTATGGTCTCCTGACCAATTGTGCTATCTTGTGTATTTTTTGGTGCTGATCTAAAAGTTTTTTTGTACCTAACGTTTCCGCCATCATTTCCTATAACCGAAAAGAGCTTCTGGACATTAGAACAGCTATCACTAACCTTGATGAGGACTTCTACTTCAATGAGTCGGAGGTGAAAGACATAATGATTATCGCGGACCAGCCCCAAATCCCTGACTCTAGAAGAAGGAGGAGACAGCACCATAGAGATGGGATACCTGACAAGACTACGTCGGAGAGTGGATAAATCACTTCTACCCTCCGTTCTATTGGCAAACATGCAATCAATGGAGAATAATCTGGATGAGCTTTGTTCGAGACTATCCTATCAATCTGATCTGAAGAACAGTAATATCCTATGTTTCTCAGTGTCATCGCTGAACAAAGACACGGTAAATATAAATCTGTTTTTTCTATACATCAGCAGGACAGAAAGGAGGTGTCGGGGAAGCTCAGGGGAGGTGGTGTGTCTCTTTGTTTAATGAGCAATCTCTAATATTAAGGAAGTCTCGAGGTTCTGCTCGCCTGAGTTAGATAACCTCATGATAAGTTGTAGACCATACTATTTACCAAGAGAGTTTTCATGTATATTTTTCTTAGCTGTCTATTTACCACCACAAACCGATGCTGGCACTAAGATCGCACTCAACAAGCTGTATAGGGCCATAAGCAAACAAGAAAATGCTCACTCAGAGGTGGTGCTCCTAGTGGCCAGTGACTTTAATGCAGGAAAACTGAAATCCGTTTCACCTACCAGCAAGTCACCTGTGCAACTAGAGGCGAAAATACTCTAGATCACCTTTACTCCACATACAGAGAAGCACACAAAGCTCTCCCTCGCCTTCTATTTGGCAAATCTGACCATAACTCTATCCTCTTCATTCTTGCGCACAAGCAAAAACTCAATATGGAAGTGGTCCGATTAAGTGGATGCTAAGCCACAGGACTGCTTTGCTAGCACAGACAGGAATAAGTTCCAGGATTCATCCGATGGCATTGAGGAGTTCACCACATCTGTCAACGGCTTCATTAATAAGTGTATCAACGATGACGTCCTCACAGTGACCGTACGTACATATCCCAACTAGATACCATGGATTACAGGCTAAAGGCTAGAGCTACCGCTTTCAAGGAGCGGGGCACTAATCTGGACACTTATAAGACATCCTCTACGCCAGGGGTGTCAAACTCATTCCACGGAGGGCCTAGTGTCTGCAGGTTTTTGGTTTTTCCTTTCAATAAAGCCCTAGACAACCAGGTGTGGGGAGTTCCTAACTAATTAGTGATGTTAATTCATCAATCAAGTACAAGGGAGGAGCGAAAACCCGCAGACACTCGGCCCCCCGTGGAATGAGTTTGACACCTGTGCTCTACGCCCTCCGACTAACCATCAAACAGGCAAAGTGTCAATACAGGACCAAGATCAAATCCTACTACACCGGCTCTAATGGTCGTCAGATGTGGCAGGACTTGCAAACTATCACAGATTACAAAGGGAAACCCAGCCGCGAGCTGTCCAGTGACGCGACCTTACCAGACGAGCTAAATACCTTCTATGCTTGCTTCGAGGGTATCAACACTGAACCATGTATGAGAGCACCAGATGTTCCAGATGACTGTGTGATCATCCTCTCCGTAGACGATGTGAGGAAGACCTTTAACCTGTTTGGCGTGCAAGCCCGACGTCGGTACACTTATGACAACAGCCAGCTCAAAGTGCAGGGCGCGAAATTCAAAAGATATTTTTTTTAAACATTTAACTTTCACACATTAACAAGTCCAAGACACCAGATGAAAGGTACACATCTTGTGAATCAAGCCAACATGTCCGATTTTTAAAATGTTTTACAGGGAAGACACAATATGTAAATCTATTAGCTAACCACGTTAGCAAAAGACACCACTATTTTTACTCCATCAGTTTTTTACTACATCAGTAGCTATCACAAATTCGACCAAATAAAGATATAAATAGCCACTAACCAAGAAACAACTTCATCAGATGACAGTCTGATAACATATTTATTGTATAGCATATGTTTTGTTAGAAAAATGTGCATATTTCAGGTATAAATCATAGTTTACATTGCAGCTACAGTCAGAAATTGCACCGAAAGCAGACAGAAAAATTACAGACACCAACGCCAAATAACTAAATACTCATCATAAAACATTTCTGAAAAAGACATAGTGTACAGCAATTGAAAGACAGGCATCTTGTGATTCCAGACAATATTTCCGATTTATCAAGTGTTTTACAGCGAAAACACAATATAGCGTTATATTAGCTTAGCACAATAGCAAACATAACAACAGCATTGATTCAAGGCAAAAATAGCTATAACGTATAAACCACCAAAATATATTAATTGTTTCACTAACCTTCTCAGAATTCTTCAGATGACAGTCCTGTAACATCATATTACACAATGCATATAGAGTTTGTTCGAAAATGTGCATATTTAGCGGCACAAATCGTGCTTAGACAATGAGAATAGTGTCCATAACGTCAAGCAATCTGTCCGGCGCCATCTTGTAAAGGCACCTTTTCTTATCGAATACTATTCATAAACTTGACTAAAAAAATACAGGTTGGACAGCAATTGAAAGACAAATTAGTTCTTAATGCAATCGCTGAATTACATTTTTAAAATTAACCTTACTGCGCAATACAGGCTGCGATAACGCAAGGCTACACTGCAGGAAATGGCGTCTTATGCATTTGACATTTTTCAACAGAACAATGAATTATCAGCATAAATAGTTCTTACTTTTAGATGAACTCCCATCAGAATCTTGGGAAATGTGTCCTTTGTCCAAAATAATCGTTGCTAGGTTGGAGAACGTCGTCTTCAACGTTGCAATTAGCTGTAAACAATAGCCATGTGGGCCAGAGATACCCAACTTCCTAAAACGTCACGAAAATAAATACCCGAAAATCGCAATATACTGACATAAACTGATATAATTCGGTTTAAAATAACAACATTACGATGTCTTCAACACCTATATCGAATAAAAACAGAGCCGGATATATCTAGGAGCTAATACGGGAGCTTCTAAAATGACATGCCAAGACCCTTCCTGCGTCAGAGCGAAGAGTGGAAAGATGGGACACTTCGGTTCCAAGCAATTTATAACCTTTGGGACCTACGTAGAAACTCCATTTCAACTCTCCCTATTCGCTGACACCCAGTGGAAGGCGTATGCAGTGCATCTCAACCAATAGAGGACAGGCAAATTAATACACAGGTCTCAGAACAGCCAGCAAAATTCTGCATTCTGACATACACATAGGAAAATTGCTCTAAGTCCAGTTCTGTTTCACCCACAGATATAATTCAAACGGTTTTAGAAACTAGAGAGTGTTTTCTATCCAATAGTAATAATAATATGCATATTGTACGAGCAAGAATTGAGTACGAGGCCTTTTTGAAATGGGCACCTTTTATCTGGCTACTCAATACTGCCCCTTGAGCCCAAAGAGGTTAAACAGGTTAACATTCCCAAGGTCACAGGGCCAGACGGATTACCAGGACTCATACTCTACCCTGACGTTTTCAACCTGACCCAGTCTGTAATACCTACATGTTTCAAGCAGACCACCATAGTCCCTGTGCCCAAGAACGCCAAGGTAGCCTGCCTAAATGACAATCGCCCCGTACCACTCGCATCTGTAGCCATGGAAGGCTTTGAAAGGCTGGTCATTGCTCACATCAACACCAACACCATCATCCCAGACACCCACTCCAATTTGCATACCGCCCCAACAGATCCACAGATGATGCAATCTCGATTGCACTCCAAACTGCCTTTTCCCATCTGGACAAAAGGAACAGCTATGTGAAAATGCTGTTCATTGACTACAGCTCAGCATTCAACACCATAGTGCCCTCCAAGCCCATCACTAAGCTAAGGACCCTGGGAAGGAATTCAATTTTATTTTCGTGGCAAATCGCCAGTTGGCAACCCATCCCTTATGGGACACATAAACAAACATTACAATAATTCACTGTGATAATTCAGTGATAATTATTCCGGTGTTCTGTGCAGTGCAGACTGCACAAAGAGTGAAAAATAAATCAATACCTAATAGTAATAAGGTTATCCAAGTAATAATTACATCCCGAGAGCAGTAAAATGAATAATAAAAGTCTGGCACAAAGAGAAGATTCAAGAAGATACACACAATCTATATACATACGTGCCATTTCCTATATAGGAGCTAAATATTTGTATAATTTAATTACACGTCGCCCTTTTTCTTTTATTCCAGGCTTGATCTAAAAAAATCCGCTAAAGGAAATACACAATGGACAAAAAAACATTTCAGTTTCTCCTCATAAAGCCAGGGTATATCTGGTGGGCTTTCTGGAACAAGGACAAGCGTATATCGTGCTATAAAGGGCAATAGAGGATCCAATGAATTTCATTCTCTATTTCTTCGAGGTCACAATAGATACATTTAAGTGTTTTTTTATTCATTTATTTGCACCGAAGAGAACAAGTGATAACCAACAATACAGAAAAAATGTGAAGGTGTGGTTTGAAGCCCAAGGGTTTATATGAAAACCACACCAAATAAATACAAAAATAAAAACATAATGTTGATCAGGCTGACCCCCAGTCTTTACTTGAAGTTATTGAGGGATGATGATGTTTTGGCATTGTGAAGATAATAATTTCAGAGTATGGCACCTCTGTATCTGATAGAGCAGTGGTTCCCAAAGTTTTTACAGTCCCGTACCCCTTCAAACATTCAACCTCCAGCTGTACCCCTTCAAACATTCAACCTCCAGCTGTACCCCCTCTAGCACCAGGGTCGGCGCACTCTAAAATGTTGTTTTTTTGCCATCATTGTAAGCCTGCCACATACACACTATACGATACATTTATTAAACATAAGAATGAGTGTGAGTTTTTGTCACAACCCGGCTCGTGGGAAGTGACAAAGAGCTCTTATAGGACCAGGGCACAAATAATAATAATCAATAATTTTGCTCTTTATTAAGCCATCATACATATAAAACTTTATTTGTTCATTGAAAATTGTGGATAACTCACCACAGGTTAATGAGAAGGGTGTGCTTGAAAGGATGCACATAACTCTGCAATGTTTTGTTGTATTGGAGTGAGTTTCAGTCTTAAATCATTTCCCCCACACAGTCTGTGCCTGTATTTAGTTTTCATGCTAGTGAGGGCCGAGAATACACTCTCAGATAGGTACTAGGTTGCAAAGGGCATCAGTGTCTTAACAGCGCGATTTACCAAGGCAGGATACTCTGAGCGCAGCCCAATCCAGAAATCTGGCAGTGGCTTCTGATTAAATTAAATTTTCACAGAACCGCTTGTTGCAATTTCGATGAGGCTCTCTTGTTCAGATTTCAGTAAGTGGACTGGAGGCAGGGCATGAAAGGGATAATGAATCCAGTTGTTTGTGTCATCCGTTTTGCGCACCCAACTCACTCAGGTGGTTCGGTATATCACATTTGACATTGTCCGTAAGCTTGAGCTTCATTTGCACAGAAAAAATCATACAATGATGGAAAGACCTGTGTGTTGTCCTTGTTATTGCAGACAGAGAAGAGCTCCAACTTCTTAATCATACCCTCAATTTTGTTCCTCACATTGAATATAGTTGCGGAGAGTCCCTGTAGTCCTAGATTCAGATCATTCAGGTGAGAAAAAACATCACCCAGACAGGCCAATCGTGTGAGAAACTTGTCGTCTTGCAAGTGGTCAGACAAGTGAAAATTATGGTCAGTAAAGAAAACTTTAAGCTCAGCTCTCAACTAAAAAAAACGTGCCAATACTTTGCCCCTTGATAACCAGCGCACTTCTGTATGTTGTAAAACGTTACATGGTCGCTGCCCATATCACTGCATAGTGCAGAAAATACACGAGAGTTCAGGGGCCTTGCTTTAAACAAAGTGAACCATTTTCACTGTAGTGTCCAAAACGTCTTTCAAGCTGTCAGGCATTCCCTTGGCAACAAGAGCCTTTCGGTGGATGCTGCAGTGTACCCAAGTGGCGTCGGGAGCAACTGCTTGCACGCGCGTTACCACTCCACTATGTCTCCCTGTCATGGCTTTTGCGTCATCAGTACAGATACCAACACAACTTGACCACCAAAGTCAATTTGATGTCACAAAGCTGTCCCGTACTTTAAAAATATCCTCTCCTGTTGTCCTGGTTTCCAGTGGTTTGCAGAAGAGGACATCTTCCTTAATTGACCACCCATAAACGTAACGGACATATACCAGGAGCTGTGCCAGGCCCGCCAAGTCTGTTGATTCATCCAGCTGTAACACATAGAATTCACTGGCTTGTATGCGAAGCAGTAATTGTTTCAAAACATCTTCCATGTCAGTGATGCGTTGTGAAACTGTTGTTTTATGAAGGCATTATCTGAATTACTGATGCTAGCATTGGATGTGCTCGTGGAAGCAGAACAACTTGTGTCATGAACAGGTGCAGGTGTTGCACTGCTGGTAGTAGCAGTACTACCAGTAGAGCTGGTATGTGTCTCTATGGACGCGGGCCTTACTTTTTTTATCCTGTCATTCATATTTCGAGCAAACGTAATGAGCAGCAGCTACGTTTGGCTACATATGGACCGTTAGTGGAATTCCCGCGAGAGAGTAACGGTTAATGTGATTGGATGTTAATTATTTGACTAGGCTTCCTGTATTTGACATTGTGCTGTTATTTCGCTGAACACTAGATGGTTAAATTTTATTTTTGGCAGTGAAATGAGGCGACTCAGGAGAGAAAAAAACCTCATCCAAATGTATAGCCCCGTTGGAAAATATAAATGGACTGTTTGAAAATGTGAATCACATTTTTATTTGGCGTACGCCCGACGGCATTGCGCTTGGGAATACAAGTGATAGAGAATTGACTATGTGAGGTGCGGATAGTGGGGAGGGTGAAAGTTATCGCAGTGTCTTGTGTTATATAGATGGATTTCAGAATTAACCTGGAAGAATCCATTAAAGGGTTTAGATAAACTGTCTGGGAGCTATGAGTATTTGTAGATGAAAGTGCATAATTGGTGTACATTAATGTCGTAAATAGACAAGATATTGAGTTTCTTAAAAAAAAGGTGCAGATGGAGCCAGGTAACTAGAGGAGGTGGCTAGTCTTCTAATTTATTTTGTATGATGAGTAATTTGTGTGGATAGGAGGCATATAAGTTAACTGACCCTCTCTGCCCATTCATCGCCATTTTACCTGCTGTTGTTGTCTTAGCTGATTAGCTGTTGTTGTCTTACCCATTGTTGTCTTAGCTAGCTATCCCAATCAACACCTGTGATTGCTTTATGCCTCACTTTATGTCTCTCTCTAATGTCAATATGCCTTGTATACTGTTGTTTAGGATAGTTATCATTGTTTTAGTTTACTGTGGAGCCCCTAGTCCCACTCAACATGCCTCAGATACCTCTTTTGTCCAACCTCCCACACATGCGGTGACCTCATCCAGCATAACTAGTGCGCCCAGAGATGCAACCTCTCTTATCGTCACTCAATGCCTAGGTTTACCTCCACTGTACCCGCACCCTACCATACCCGTCTGTACATTATGCCCTGAATCTATCCTACCATGACCAGAAATCTGCTCCTTTTATTCTCTGTCCCCAACACACTAGACAACCAGTTTTGATAGCCTTTAGCCGTACCCTCATCCTACTCCTCCTCTGTTCCTCAGGTGATATAGAGGTTAACCCAGGCCCTGTGTGTCCCCAGGCACTCTCATTTGTTGACTTCTGTAACTGTAAAAGCCTTGGTTTCATGCATGTTAACATCAGAAGCCTCCTCCCTAAGTTTGTTTTACTCACTGCTTTAGCACACTCCGCCAACCCTGATGATAGAACTGCCAAATGGGGAGGAGTTGCAATCTACTGCAGAGATAGTCTGCAAAGTTCTGTCATTCTTTCCAGGTCTATGCCCAAACAGTTCGAGCTTCTAATTTAAAAATGTATCTCTCCAGAAATAAGTCTCTCACAGTTGCCGCCTGTTATAGACCCCCCCTCACCTCCTAGCTGTGCCCTGGACACCATATGTGAATTGATTGCCCCCCATCTATCTTCAGAGTTTGTTCTGTAATGTGACCTAAACTGGGATATGCTTAACACCCCGGCAGTCCTACAATCTAAGGTAGATGCCCCCAATCTCACACAAATGATCAAGGAACCCACCAGGTACAACCCTAAATCCGTAAACATGGGCACCCTCATAGATATTATCCTGACCAACCTGCCATCCAAATACACCTCTGCTGTTTTCAATCAGGATCTCAGCGATCACTGCCTCATTGCCTGCATCCGCTATGTGTCCGCAGTCAAATGACCACCCCTCATCACTGTCAAATGCTCCCTAAAACATTTCTGCGAGCAGGCCTTTCTAATCGACCTGGCCCGGGTATCCTGGAAGGATATTTACCTCATCCCGTCAGTAGAGGATGCGTGGTCGTTCTTTAAAAGTAATTCCCTCACTATCTTAAATAAGCATGCTCTCGTTCTCAATAAAAAACATTTTTAAGGAACGACCAGACCTGACTGACCTCGACCAGCACAAAAACATCCTGTGGCAAACTGCACTAGCATCGAATAGTCCCCGCGATATGCAACTTTTCAGGGAAGTCAGGAACCAATACACGCAGTCAGTTAGGAAAGCAAAGGCTAGCTTTTTCAAATACAAATTTACATCCTGTAGCTCTAACTCCAAAAAGTTTTGGGACACTGTAAAGTCCATGGAGAATAAGAGCACCTCCTCCCAGCTGCCCACTGCACTGAGGCTAGGTAACACTGTCACCACCGATAAATCCACGATAATTGAGTAATTCAAGAAGCATTTCTCTACGGCTGGCCATGCTTTCTTCCTGGCTACCCCAAACCCAGCCAACTGCTCCGCATCCACTGCAGCTACTTGCCCTGCAGCTACTTGCCCAAGCCTCTCCAGCTTCTCCTTCACCCAAATCCATATATCAAATCAATCAAATCAAATGTATTTATATAGCCCTTCTTAAATGTTATCCCATAAAAGTGAGAGGTCCTCTCTTACAAATAATTGAAAATGTTTATGAACAAAAATGGACACTACGACTACTGTTCTACAGTGGTGAACAGCATTATAAGGAGACGTGTCATAAAGCACGGTTGTCTCTTCAGTCAACCATGTTTCTGAAAGGGCAACAATGGAACATTCATGAGTGAGAGACGACAGATAATGAACGAAGTGGTCATGATTTTTAGGAACACTGCGATTGTTGAAATGAAAGGTATAGAAAAAATAAGCTTGTCTTGGAATTAGATAAAGTGATATAGAAGTTGTTCAATTTCTTAACATTATAGTAATCACAAGTGATAGACTCATCTCTGGTTAATTTCAGGAAATATGAATCTGGATCAACACAATCATTATATTTATCGGTCGCTTCGTTAATATCTAATGGGTTAAAGACCATGCTATCAGTATTGGTATCCTTGGCTTCGTTAATATCTAATGGGTTAAAGACCATGTTATCAGTGTTGGTATCCTTGGCTTCGTTAATATCTAATGGGTTAAAGACCATGCTATCAGTGTTGGTATCCTTGGCTTCGTTAATATCTAATGGGTTAAAGACCATGCTATCAGTGTTGCTATCCTTGGCTTCGTTAATATCTAATGGGTTAAAGACCATGCTATCAGTGTTGGTATCCTTGGCTTCGTTAATATCTAATGGGTTAAAGACCATGCTATCAGTGTTGGTATCCTTGGCTTCGTTATTAATATCTAATGGGTTAAAGACCATGTTATCAGTGTTGGTATCCTTGGCTTCGTTAATATCTAATGGGTTAAAGACCATGCTATCAGTGTTGGTATCCTTGGCTTCGTTAATATCTAATGGGTTAAAGACCATGCTATCAGTGTTGGTATCCTTGGCTTCGTTAATACCTAATGGGTTAAAGACCATGCTATCAGTGTTGGTATCCTTGGCTTCGTTAATATCTAATGGGTTAAAGACCATGCTATCAGTGTTGGTATCCTTGGCTTCGTTAATATCTAATGGGTTAAAGACCATGCTATCAGTGTTGCTATCCTTGGCTTCGTTAATATCTAATGGGTTAAAGACCATGCTATCAGTGTTGGTATCCTTGGCTTCGTTAATATCTAATGGGTTAAAGACCATGCTATCAGTGTTGGTATCCTTGGCTTCGTTATTAATATCTAATGGGTTAAAGACCATGTTATCAGTGTTGGTATCCTTGGCTTCGTTAATATCTAATGGGTTAAAGACCATGCTATCAGTGTTGGTATCCTTGGCTTCGTTAATATCTAATGGGTTAAAGACCATGCTATCAGTGTTGGTATCCTTGGCTTCGTTAATATTTAATGGGTTAAAGACCATGCTATCAGTGTTGGTATCCTTGGCTTCGTTAATATCTAATGGGTTAAAGACCATGCTATCAGTGTTGGTATCCTTGGCTTCGTTATTAATATCTAATGGGTTAAAGACCATGCTATCAGTGTTGGTATCCTTGGCTTCGTTATTAATATCTAATGGGTTAAAGACCATGTTATCAGTGTTGGTATCCTTGGCTTCGTTAATATCTAATGGGTTAAAGACCATATTATCAGTGTTGGTATCCTTGGCTTCGTTAATATCTAATGGGTTAAAGACCATGCTATCAGTGTTGGTATCCTTGGCTTCGTTAATATCTAATGGGTTAAAGACCATGCTATCAGTGTTGGTATCCTTGGCTTCGTTAATATTTAATGGGTTAAAGACCATGCTATCAGTGTTGGTATCCTTGGCTTCGTTAATATCTAATGGGTTAAAGACCATGTTATCAGTGTTGGTATCCTTGGCTTCGTTATTAATATCTAATGGGTTAAAGACCATGCTATCAGTGTTGGTATCCTTGGCTTCGTTAATATCTAATGGGTTAAAGACCATGTTATCAGTGTTGGTATCCTTGGCTTCGTTAATATCTAATGGGTTAAAGACCATGCTATCAGTGTTGGTATCCTTGGCTTCGTTAATATTTAATGGGTTAAAGACCATGCTATCAGTGTTGGTATCCTTGGCTTCGTTAATATCTAATGGGTTAAAGACCATGTTATCAGTGTTGGTATCCTTGGCTTCGTTATTAATATCTAATGGGTTAAAGACCATGCTATCAGTGTTGGTATCCTTGGCTTCGTTAATATCTAATGGGTTAAAGACCATGCTATCAGTGTTGGTATCCTTGGCTTCGTTAATATCTAATGGGTTAAAGACCATGTTATCAGTGTTGGTATCCTTGGCTTCGTTAATATCTAATGGGTTAAAGACCATGTTATCAGTGTTGGTATCCTTGGCTTCGTTAATACCTAATGGGTTAAAGACCATGCTATCAGTGTTGGTATCCTTGGCTTCGTTAATATCTAATGGGTTAAAGACCAAGTTATCAGTGTTGGTATCCTTGGCTTCGTTATTAATATCTAATGGGTTAAAGACCATGTTATCAGTGTTGGTATCCTTGGCTTCGTTAATATCTAATGGGTTAAAGACCATGCTATCAGTGTTGGTATCCTTGGCTTCGTTAATATCTAATGGGTTAAAGACCATGCTATCAGTGTTGGTATCCTTGGCTTCGTTAATATCTAATGGGTTAAAGACCATGTTATCAGTGTTGGTATCCTTGGCTTTGTTAATATCTAATGGGTTAAAGACCATGCTATCAGTGTTGGTATCCTTGGCTTCGTTAATATCTAATGGGTTAAAGACCATGTTATCAGTGTTGGTATCCTTGGCTTCGTTAATATCTAATGGGTTAAAGACCATGCTATCAGTGTTGGTATCCTTGGCTTCGTTAATATCTAATGGGTTAAAGACCATGCTATCAGTGTTGGTATCCTTGGCTTCGTTAATATCTAATGGGTTAAAGACCATGTTATCAGTGTTGGTATCCTTGGCTTCGTTAATATCTAATGGGTTAAAGACCATGTTATCAGTGTTGGTATCCTTGGCTTCGTTAATATCTAATGGGTTAAAGACCATGTTATCAGTGTTGGTATCCTTGGCTTTGTTAATATCTAATGGGTTAAAGACCATGCTATCAGTGTTGGTATCCTTGGCTTCGTTAATATCTAATGGGTTAAAGACCATGTTATCAGTGTTGGTATCCTTGGCTTCGTTAATATCTAATGGGTTAAAGACCATGCTATCAGTGTTGGTATCCTTGGCTTCGTTAATATCTAATGGGTTAAAGACCATGCTATCAGTGTTGGTATCCTTGGCTTCGTTAATATCTAATGGGTTAAAGACCATGTTATCAGTGTTGGTATCCTTGGCTTTGTTAATATCTAATGGGTTGAAGACCATGTTACAAGGGATGATATCCTGCTCAACTAACACACAGTGGGAATCATCCAGAGAGTGTGACAGAAACATAGAAGTACATGTCTCACATGTCCAATACAACATACATTTGTGTTAGTTTTATCAATAGGGGTGCACTTCCTGTGGAATGCACATTGACACAGTCCACATAACACCACTGAAGACTTCAGAGGATTATGGCATTTAGAGCAATGTGTGTTTTAGGTCATGAGGTAAGGTGAAACACATGAACAAAGTAGAGTATATATATTCGTGTGTCAAATCAGTCGACTATAGCGGAGTCACTTCCCATAAGCCTAGGAGAGGGGAGGGGTGAATGACCAGCTGATCATATTTCAGGTATGCAATGTAGATCTTGGCCGTCCATCGGGGAAGAAAGTGCCATTCCTTTTCATCCTCTCCAAATTTCAGTCTTTACGTCTTCAATTCCATGAGATTAAAATGTTATTGTGCCTCGATTGGTTTTCGACGTAGTCTCCTTTTGGAAAATTGCTCCTCCAAACTGTGTTTAAATTCAACTACATCCTTAAAAAGATGATCAACCCTTTTGTTGGTAGAATCCATGTTAGAGTTGCAGGAAGGACTTAAAGTTATTTTCCTGCAGATCTATTATATCTTTATATACTTATTTTTGTTGATCGAGTAGTTAATGATGTAGTGCTTGGTACGCATTCCTCTTCCGCACTGCGCCTCTGTAATATTAGCTAATGTTAGCCATGCTACACGCTTAAAAAAGTGTGTTTTTTGGCCATGCAACAAGATTGTTGTGAGCTAAAATGAGTTCGCAAACACAACCCACACCCCGCCTCCCGAAAACAAGCTCCGCCAGTGAAATGGCAAACACACAAAAGCAACACACACATGCACCAGTACGATAAACAGAAAGCGGAGAATTGCGCACTGTATGGATCCTGTTTGCACTTTACTTAACGAGCGGGAGATTGCCAATGTTAGTACTGTGGATACAAGCAGTATTCGGGGCAGTAAGCCAAAACACGGTCAAAGATGCTTGGGAGAGATAGTGGTAGGAGCATTCGCTTACCCGCGGAACGAGCAGGGTGAACGCGCAGAGTCCCTCCGGCGTGGCTGATTTACATAGTCTTTCATTTCATAATTAGACCATTTCATTACGCAGGGGCAATATCCCTGATCTTACCTGTGCACATAGTGATCTCCTGCTTCTAGGTAGGTTATAAATAATATCTCTCACACACGAATTCACCATAAATCAAACAAAAGGTTCTCAATTTGGGTTTATGATCTCCACCCATTTCTTTCCATATAGCATCATCCGTTGTTTTTTAATAAAACTGTCTCCTTTAATTTGGTTTTCGTAATGCTGTTCACAGTCAGACTGTTGGAAAAGGTCAGACATTTCAGTTGCCCAGGCTCCTCCTATGGAGAGATTCCATTGAAAAACTTTTCTGGCTATTCTGGCAATAGGCATATCCAACAGTCTTTTCCAAAGTCTCACCATACACGCCTTCCATTTCACCTCACAGGGTTCCCAGCCCATGTCCCCAGTTATTGCCAGTATAGGTGCAAACTTGTGGATACCAAAAAAATATCGCACTGCTCTGTTATGGACATGTTCGTTTTTGAGATACCTCTTAGCACCCCACACTCCTGCTGAATAGTCCAGAACAGGACAGACGCCTGTCTGATACAGTTGGGAATATGTAGCATCACTAATATCTTTGAGTGTTTCTGTTTTTCCTGTAACTCCCCCAGGAGCTCTACATCCTGAGTCGGCCAGGGCAGATATGCCAAATAGAAAGGGCATGTGTTCATTAAAAATTGCTAGTATACTCAATCATTTCTTCACCAAAACAAAACTGAAAAACACTTCTCTTAGTACCTGTTTTTCTAAAATGCATTATCTTTATTTTTTCAATCTTTTGCACCAATTTACTGGACATAATAATATTTTATGCAGGTCTTGTTCAGCTTCTGCCATCAAAATAATATAATCAGCATATAAGAGGATGCTTAGCATTTCATCATCATATCTTACTCCAATATTTAACAGTTTAATTTACTACTCGGACTATTGACCCTTTTTTCACTAACTGTGCTGCAACTGTTTAATATCTATCCTGTTGCCTAGTCACTTTATCCCTACCTATATGTACATATCTACCTCAATTACTTCGTACCCTGGCACATCGACTCTGTACTGGTACCCTGTGTATATAGCCAAGTTATTTCTTGCAGTGCAGGTTAGATTGAATGGAGTCCTGAGTGCCTCCCCGGTCTCCATGTGTCCTAGCATGAATGTCATCTTCAAACAGTCTTTTATGTGAGTGGCTAACTCTTCACCAGCCAGAGAATAGAGGGAGTGAGCAGGCGATTCATTCCCCGGCCGACCAAATAGGAGTCTAATTAATGTAGGGCTAGGAGCTGCTTTTGAAACAACAGGGTCGCAGAATGAAAGGGATGCCCGTTGTTTTATTCTGACGAGACAGTGGCCTTTATCTAGTGATAATACATAATGTTATCAGCATCAGAACTGTCTTGCTGTAATCAAAAGGTCATACAACCTGGTCGTAACAGCATCTACTTGAAAGCTAAAAAAAAACATTGGATCTCTAAAGATTGGGCTGGATGAAAGAGAACTGAATTGATGAGGTTTGGTGTGTGTGTGTGGGGGGGTGGGCGGGGGTAATGGAAATGGGTGGTTGTGGGTATTAGAACATACAAAAGACACCATGAATAAAGTAATGGTAAGACAAGGTAGAGGAAGGGGAGGAGGAGGGAGAGAGAGATATGAGGAGGGGGTTAAGGGTGGAGGACATAGTAGAGTTTTTTCAGGGTAGATATCTCCCTCTTGCACAGCGATACTGACTCTGAGTTTGCCTCTGTCTATTTGAGCTGGAATAATTAGATGCATCGTTTAATTAACAAGAAAGAAATTAATCAAATTCACAATTTCATTACTGGTGATACATTAAAAGTTTGTCTGTGTGATGATTTTAATTGGTCCTTACCCAACGATGTTGAGAGCTGAATACATATTTGGGGAATTAGATATAAAATATGAAACATTTAGCTGAAGAGCTCTAAACAATTTTCTTTTAAGAATTTGACCCTAGGTCAGATAGTTGTTCTTCACTCTAGTGGCTAGGTTTTGGATTAGAGTAGGGGAATCCTATGTAAGGGCAGCAACTTTAATGAACGTAAAGCATGACAGTCCAGCATATTGCACTCTGTTGGGCATCTGTGCATTAGCTCTGGTAATGACTTAAATGGTGGATCAGCTATGGCTCGTTTGATAGAGAGAGAGAGAGAATGGGGTGGGGGCATGTAGTCTAATTAGGGAATGACTTAGAAACAGGTCCCCGTGACCCCATCATATTAGCCTTAGCTTGTCTGGCTATTAGTGTTTTCTCCTGGCCACTCCACCAGACTGGTACAGGGCTGTAAGACTATGTTGTCCCCAATCAATATCTACAGTGTCTTTATCTTTAAGACCAGTTATCAGAGCCAATCATTTATTAGTGGTCTAATACTGCTGTTGATATGCCTCAACCACAAATCAATGGAAAAAGATAAGCACTGATGAAATTAGACGGTGCCCATTTTCTCCCATTCATTTAGTAATGAGGCATATAGCTGGATCTACACAATAGAGGTGGACACTCAACATTACACCATTCTCCAGGTTCAATAAAGTCTGAAAAAGTACATTTTTGGAGTGAACTCTCATTTAATCCCGCGATGACATTAATGCCTTGTAGCAGTTCCTCGTCCGATAGCAACACTATTTCGGAGTACAGTAGTCAAATGTTAATCCATCCAAAGTTTTAGAGTCATCCTCCATGTACATAAAGGAAAATAAAAAACCTCTATAGTAAGTTTCTCTCTTCATCAAGACGTGATCAAACACAAAGACAGCCTAGACTCTAAATAAAACATTAATGCCATTCTAACAAACTATAGTTTTGGCAGGTCGGTTAGGACATCTACTTTGTGCATGACACAAGTAATTTTTCCAACAATTGTTTACAGACAGATTATTTCACTTATAATTCACTGTATCACAATTCCAGTGGGTCAGAACTTTACATACACTAAGTTGACTGTGCCTTTAAACAGCTTGGAAAAATCCAGAAAATTATGTCATGGCTTTAGAAGCTTCTGATAGGCTAATTGATATAATTTGAGTCAATTGGAGGTGTACCTATGGATGTATTTCAAGGCCTACCTTCAAATTCAGTGACTCTTTGCTTGACATCATGGGAAAATCAAAAGAAATCAGCCAAGAGCTCTGAATAAAAAATGTAGACCTCCACAAGTCTGGTTCATTCTTGGGAGCAAATTCTAAACGCCTGAAGGTACCACGTTCATCTGTACAAACAATAGTATGCAAGTACAAACACCATGGGACCACGCAGCTGTCATACCGCTCAGGAAGGAGACGCGTTCTGTCTCCTAGAGATGAACGTACTTTGGTGCAAAAAGTGCAAATCAATCCCAGAACAACAGCAAAGGACCTTGTGAAGATGCTGGAGGAAACCGGTACAAATGTATCTATGTCCACAGTAAAACAAGTCTTATATCGACATAATCTGAAAGGCCGCTCAGCAAGGAAGAAGCCACTGCTCCAAAACCGCCATAAAAAAGCCAGACTACGGTTTGAAACTGCACATGGGGACAAAGATCGTACTTTTTGGAGAAATGTCCTCTGGTCTGATGAAACAAAAATAGAACTGTTTGGCCATAATAACCATCGTTATGTTTGGAGGAAAAAGGGGGAGGCTTGCAAGCTGAAGAACACCAATCCAACCGTGAAGCACGGGGGTGGCATCATCATGTTGTGGGGGTGCTTTGCTGCAGGAGGGACTGGTGCACTTCACAAAATAGATGGCATCATGAGGTACGAAAATTATGTGGATATATTGAAGCAACATCTCAAGACATCAGTCAGGAAGTTAAAGCTTGGTCGCAAATGGGTCTTCCAAATGGACAATGACCCCAAGCATACTTTAAAAGTTGTGGCAAAATGGCTTAAGGACAACAAATTCAAGGTATTGGAGTGGCCATCACAAAGCTCTGACCTTAATCCTATAGAAAATTTGTGGGCAGAACTGAAAAAGCGTTTGCGAGCAAGGAGGCCTACAAACCTTACTCAGTTATACCAGCTCTGTCAGGAGGAATGGGCCAAAATTCACCCAACTTATTGTGGGAAGCTTGTGGAAGGCTACCCGAAACGTTTGACTCAAGTTAAACAATTTAAAGGCAACGCTACCAAATACTTATTGAGTGTATGTAAACCTCTGACCCCCTGGGAATGTGATGAAAGAAATAAAAGCTGAAATAAATAATTCTCTCTACTATTATTCTGACATTTCACATTCTTAAAATAAAGTGGTGATCCTAACTGGCATAAGACAGGGAATTTTTACAAGGATTAAATGTCAGGAATTGTGAAAAACTGAGTTTAAATGTATTTGGCTAAGGTGTATGTAAACTTCTGACTTCAACTGTATATGTACCCCCACCCACACTGGGACAGTAGACAGGGGGTTCAAAAACGTCCTCCTTACCCCTTCATCTGAGAGCTCAGCTGGGCTGTCTGCATGGAGTTGTAGTGGGGATATAGCTCTTACCCCTTCATCTGAGAGCTCAGCTGGGCTGTCTGCATGGAGTCGTAGTGGGGATATAGCTCTTACCCCTTCATCTGAGAGCTCAGCTGGGCTGTCTACATGGAGTCGTAGTGGGGATATAGCTCTTACCCCTTCATCTGAGAGCTCAGCTGGGCTGTCTGCATGGAGTCGTAGTGGGGATTTAACTCTTACCCCTTCATCTGAGAGCTCAGCTGGGCTGTCTACATGGAGTCGTAGTGGGGATATAGCTCTTAACCCTTCATCTGAGAGCTCAGCTGGGCTGTCTGCATGGAGTCGTAGCGGGGATATAGCTCTTACCCCTTCATCTGAGAGCTCAGCAGGGCTGTCTGCATGGAGTCGTAGCGGGGATATAGCTCTTACCCCTTCATCTGAGAGCTCAGCAGGGCTGTCTGCATGGAGTCGTAGTGGGGATATAGCTCTGTGATGGATGACTCAGGAGTTCTCACTGTTTTCCCCAGGGACAATCCTGGGAGGGAGGGAGGGAGGGGTTACTGCCTGCAACCAGTCCACTATGAGGCAGTCTTGGATGTCAGTCACCTACTGTACAGAGAAAAGTTGGATACATAGTGAAGTGTAATGCTGTTTAACAGGCACGATAATGAGCTGGATTCTCTGTTAATTAAGAGTGCTTTGTAATGCGACGTCAATAGAAAGAGGAGTAGGGAGAGAAAAGGAGAGTGTAATCTTTATTTAACTAGGCAAGTCAGTTAAGAACAAATTATTATTCTCCAGACAACGCTGGGCCAATTGTACATCGCCCTATGAGACTGCCAATCACAGCCAGTTGTGATACAGCCTGGATTTGAACCAGGGTACATACATCTATTAGACCTATTAAATTGACTCTGTTGAATCTTTCCCGAGATAGCAGAGCAGTACAGAGCAATCATGCCACAAATAAAAATGAAAATGACATTTTATTTGCAACATGCTTTGTAAACAGATGTAGACTAACAGTGAAGAGCTTACTTACGGGCCCTTCCCAACAATGCAGAGATACATAAAAAAATAAAAGAAAGGGCACACAAGGAATAAATTCACAATGAGTAAGGATAACTTGGCTATATACACGAGGTACCAGTACCGAGTCCATAATAACTTGGCGCTATACACAAGGTCCCAGTACCGAGTCCATGATAACTTGGCTATATACACAAGGTACCTGTACCGAGTCGATGTGTAAGGGTACGAGGTAATTGATGTAGATATGTAGATATTTAATAAGCAGTAGCAGCAGTGTATGTGATGAGTTAAAAGAGTTAGTGCAAAGTGGGGTCATTGCAGATAGTCTGGGTATCTATTTGGTTAACTATTTAACTAACTATTTACAGTCTTATGGCTTGGAGGTAGAAGCTGTTCCGGGTCCTGTTGATTCCAGACTTCGGTATTGCTTGCCGTGCGGTAACAGAGAGCACGGTCTATGACTTGGGTGGCTGGAGTATTTAACCATTTTTATTGATCTGCATTGAGTTAGCCACACTCCCTATAGGCCTACGAAGTTCTCTGTAATGTGTTTTTCTGTGAAGATGCTTTCTTGGCTCTACATATGACAGTTTCTCCAGAATTTGGCACTTATTCAACTCTCCCTAATTGAAGAATGACCTGGCTTTCTTTTCACTATGAACTTTCCTCACAGCTTGTCAATACAATGAAAGAAAGAGTATTGGTCTACTTTTAATAATGGAAATGCTGACGACTACAGAAATACAGAGAGCTCCTCTGGACTCCCATTGCTCTGTGATAAAGACTGAGCTTGTTCCTCTGGCTCCAAGACTAGTCATGTGGATAATTGCCTCTCGCTGCTATGGGACGGAGAACGCACCCGTGTGAATATAAAGGAGAGGCCTTTTTAATAAGAAACACTGTCCAAACAATACAGCTCCATTCTGTTGTTATATCCGTGGTCGCAGGGAAGCTCCAGACATTACAGAGTGGGGCTGGGGATGATGAGGAAGGTGTGGTCTATGTTCTACCCAACAAGATAGCAATGACCCTAGGAGCATGAAGGTGAGAGAATGAAGAGAGAGGAGAGAGAGAGAGAGAGAGAGAGAGCAAGAGACCGACAGAGAGAGACAGAGAGAGAGAGAGAGAGAGACAGACAGAGAGAGAGAGAGAGAGAGACAGACAGAGAGAGAAAGGGATAAATAGAGAGAGACTAAGTGGGGCTAACGGCTAAGTGGTCACAGTAAATGTCCCATCGGTAGAAGACAAAGAAAGGACTCGAAGAAGAGAGAGATATAACAGGCAGAGAGTTAATGTCAATGTGTCATTGCTCTGTGAGGCAGAGGAGGACAGCAGCTCTGCTCTTATTGATCATCCCAAAGCCAAGGTCAGAATTAGCCACACACCTCGGAGACTGAACCCTACTGTCCCCTGCCACCTTGGCCTTGGCCTGAAGGCAGCAATCTGACCGTTGACCCCTAGCATCTGACTCCTGACCCCTATGGTTCTCCCATATGTGACCTTTGCCGGGTGGTATTTTGGCTTCAGTTGCATCACCCCCTCTCCGTCTTCCATCCCCAACACAGCCCCACCTCCCCCCTCTCCGTCTTCCATCCCCAACACAGCCCCACCTCCCCCCTCCCCCCTCCCCCCTCTCTGTCTTCCGTCCCCAACACAGCCCCACCTCCCCCCTCTCCATCTTCCATCCCCAACACAGCCCCACCTCCCCACTCTCCATCTTCCATCCTCACCCCCACCTCCCCCTCTCCATCTTCCATCCTCACCCCCACCTCCCCCCTCTCCGTCTTCCATCCTCACCCCTGCCCCACCCTACACCTCCCCCCTCTCCGTCTTACATCCTCACCCCAGCCCCACCCTCCACCTCCCCCCTCTCCATCTTCCATCCTCACCCCAGCCCCCCCCTCCACCCCCCCCTCTCCGTCTTACATCCTCACCCCAGCCCCACCCTCCACCTCCCCCTTCTCCGTCTTCCATCCTCACCCCAGCCCCACCTCCCCCCTCTCCGTCTTCCATCCTCACCCCAGCCCAACCTCCCACCTCCCCCCTCTCCGTCTTCCATCCTCACCCCAGCCCACCCTCCACCTCCCCCTCTCCGTCTTCCATCCTCACCCCAGCCCAACCTCCCACCTCCCCCCTCTCCGTCTTCCATCCTCACCCCAGCCCACCCTCCACCTCCCCCTCTCCGTCTTCCATCCTCACCCCAGCCCAACCTCCCACCTTCCGCCTCTCCGTCTTCCATCCTCACCCCAGCCCACCCTCCACCTCCCCCCTCTCTGTCTTCCATCCTCACCCCAGCCCCACCCTCCACCTCCCCCCTCTCCGTCTTCCATCCTCACCCCAGCCCAACCTCCCACCTCCCCCTCTCCGTCTTACATCCTCACCCCAGCCCCACCCTCCACCTCCCCCCTCTCCGTCTTCCATCCTCACCCCAGCCCCACCTCTCCGTCTTCTATCCTCACCCCAGGCCCACCTCCCCCCTCTCCATCTTCCATCCTCACCCCAGCCCCACCTCCCCCCTCTCCATCTTCCATCCTCACCCCAGCCCCACCTCCCCCCTCTCCATCTTCCATCCTCACCCCAGCCCCACCTCTCCGTCTTCCATCCTCACCCCAGCCCCACCTCCCCCCTCTCTGTCTTCCATCCCCAACAGGACTTCAGAGAAACATGCTATCCCTAGGCTTGAGTTCTGCATCGTAGCATGCACTTATATTTACAGACATAGAGAGGGAGAAAGGTAGAGAAGGAGTAACAGGGAGAGGTGTAGGGAGAGTAAGAACGTGGCATAATGTAACGGTCTTGAGAGGGAGTCATAGGCTGCTGGGTAGTATTGATCTAGTGATTTAATTATGAACATGCACAACACACACACACACACACACACACACACACACACACACACACACACACACACACACACACACACACACACACACACACACACACACACACACACACACACACACACACACACACACACACACACACAGGATGTAGTGGATGATGGATCACAGTATTAGGCAGCTCTGACAGTTCTGCTCCCAATATTGCTGTAAAGGATCAAGTGCTGCTCAACACTTCATTCTGCATAGTATTAGTATAGGTAATCACAGACAGACAGACACAGACAGACAGACAGACAGACAGACAGACAGACAGACAGACAGACAGACAGACAGACAGACAGACAGACAGACAGACAGACAGACAGACAGACAGACAGACAGACAGACAGACAGATTCACTTACTTTGTTTAGAAATCACAGTTCCAATACTTCTACAATACTTCTACACTATTGCATCATGGGACATAGCTCCATGTCCTATCAGATGGCTGCCAGATGTCCATTTATGACTGTTTCAAATCTCCATCTCATTTCCAGGCTTTGCATATTTCCAGATCTGACTGCCTTTCAAGTATGGTAGAAAATCTCCCCTAATGTTTTTACATGAGGTAACTAAACATGCCATTCTCTCGAAATTCTTGGGAAAAGGCTTTCTGTATTGCGTGACATAAATTTGAAGATATACATTTATTTCCCCATCCATGGAAATGTATGGATATTAGTGCATTAGGGATGTGGCCAGGGAACAGGATTATACATGCAATGTCATTACAATAATCCCATTTAACCACATCAATGTCCTCTCTACTATTGGTGATCGGACGCAAGTCCAGACATGATCTATAGGTCTTCAGACAAGGTCAAAGGAGAGAGGTCGTGGTCACTGTGTGTGTGTGTAGGTGTATGTGTGTGTAGACAGGGTCTTTAATGCTGAATCAGGATCGAAATAAAAATGTACCTCCGTCCCCCCCAAACATCAATAACATCCTTTCAACAGATAATTCCTTTTTTTTTCTTTCTGCAGACCACCTGAGCCTACCATAAACCAAGAAGGGCAAATTTTAAGAGATTCTCCAGTACTTTTGTACACTTTTTAGCCAGTAGTTCTGAAAGTAGAGCTCACGAGCCAAATGTGGTCCCCGAAAATTGCGTACTACGTCACATACTGTATGTGCACCAAGTCATTGCTCTCTCTCTCGCTCTGCTGTTTGTGCATCTTGCTAGCTGTCACTCAAATTGGAAAGGGACGAAGCTCATTGTCTAGAACTCGAATTGCTAGGGGGCTGGCCCATGTGGGAAAAATGCCACAGCACAGCTTCCAGAAAAATAGTTGCTTTCAATCTAGGGATTTCATGGCTAACTGAGGTTAAACAGGTATTTTGCTCATAGATTATGCATGTATGAACTACACATTGACAAATTCATCCCAAAGCGTAAGGTTTAAAAAATACTTAGTCACCAAAGTTCTGGAGCATGTCTTTAAGAAGGGAGGGATCAATAAAAGCTTCCTTGACTCAAAAAGCAACTACAGGGGGAAAAATGTAGATACTTTTCAGGCAGTTTAAAGTTTGTAGGCATTGGGATGATTTTACTCAGATCTTCTTCTGCTGTGGTTCTGCACTGCTTCCAATCCTACACCTGGTTGTTGATAACCAGAGCTTATCTTCTAATTAGATACATGCAGATAAGATCAGATGCCTCAAATCATCTATGGCAACATCGTGACACACCTGCATCTCTGTGGGACTCCACCATCACAACTTCCTTGATAACGAGCTGAGGCAGGGTTTCATTTCTCTGCTAATTGTCTTGTAATTCCATCCTGTCATGTTCGAGCCTCCACACTAAAGTTCACAGCCAGAGACCCATCTTCTTCTTATTCTCGGAGTCTACATGTTCTGGTTATTGCCTTTATCAATCTCCTAGAGCACAGAAGAAAGCAGCCTGTGTTCAAACACCAGTTACTCTCTCATCTCCTGAGACATCAGCCTAAGCCTAATTGGATTTAAATGAACTCCAAATTTCCCTTTGTTATGGCAAATAACACGCAACGCTTTTTAATTAAGATGCCCATGCTTTCCCACGTGGAAGGGACTGCAGTCGCTTTCATGTTCCACTCTTCAAACATCAACTGGAGAGAGGCAGAGCCAGAATGGCGGATGGGCCTGCCCACTGTCTGGTCCAGCGAGGGGCTCTATCTGGAGGGGAAGATCGGTTAATTAAGATCCTGGTTCTGATCTGATAGATCAGTGGCTCTACATTCTGGGGAGATGATATGTTCTGTGTTTGGATGTTACACTTCATGTGAAGGAATAGGCTAACAAAGACCCCGTTTCCCTCATCTATCGCCTATCTGTCTGATCTAACCCTGGTTGGGTTAACATATGCTGGGCTCCGTATACTGGGAGGGAGATGAGTGTGGGATGTGTGTAAGTCTCATATCGCAGATGGATGTTAGATAGAGACGGAGAACATAGATCCTACTGATTCTACTAATCACCTGCTTATCAGGAATGTGATTAGCTGAATGAAGTGTGTTGGTGCTGGGTTGGAACAAAAGCCTGCTACAGAATGTAATAGAGCAATACATTAGTGTTTATTGATGCTTCACATGGACATCGTGAAAAACCCTGTGTCAAGCTGAGTTTCCATTGTAATGATTTGGGGGAGGGGGAAAGCAGTTTCCCACCTACAATGTGCCATGACAGGTAATGAGACAACAGGCAGAGACAACTTCCATTCCCCAAACTCATACAAATAGAGAAGAATTGTTACGTCCTTCGTTATACAAAGGGGAAACACAGTTCTTTAATTGAATAGGACCCTGGACAACAGTTGCCTTATCAGTGAAATGGAGAGAAGCACTCATTATCAAGGCTTCAATGGATTATAGTTAAGTGTCTGTTAATTACATTTCAACACTTCATTCAATAACATTGGTTCTCTTATTGGCTTTTCGTCTGTTTGTGGCCCAGCAGACCAGAAGAAAGGCTAACTGTTCAGCCTATGGTAGCAATTTAGGGGGTACAGTCAGGGGTCAAATTTGGAATGCAGAGGCGGGGGACGTCATTTGGAGGGGTTAGGGTAAGGGTTGAAAATAGGGTGTTGACAAGACTAGGGTTAGGGTTTAAATAGGACGCAGACGTTAAGCTAGGGTTAGGCATCAAGCTAGGGTTAGACATGAAGCTAGGGTTAGACATGAAGCTAGGGTTAGGCATGAAGCTAGGGGTAGGACATGAAGCTAGGGTTAGACTTGAAGCTAGGGTTAGGGTTAGACATGAAGCTAGGGTTAGACATGAAGCTAGGGTTAGGGTTAGACATGAAGCTAGGGTTAGACATGAAGCTAGGGTTAGGGTTAAAATAGGACGCAGACGTGAAGCTAGGGTTAGGCATGAAGCTAGGGTTAGGCATGAAGCTAGGGTATGACATTAAGTTAAGGTTAGGGTTAAGGAGCTAGGGTTAGACATGAAACTAAGGTTAGACATGAAGCTAGGGTTAGGCATGAAACTAAGGTTAGACATGAAGCTAGGGTTAGGCATGATGCTAGGGTTAGGCATGAAGCTAGGGTTAGACATGAAGCTAGGGTTAGGCATGAAGCTAGGGTAGGACATGAAGCTAGGGGTAGGACATGAAACTAGGGTTAGGCATGAAGCTATGGTTAGACATTAAGCTATGGTTAGACATGAAGCAAGGGTAGGACATGAAGCTAAGGTTAGGCATGAAGTTAGGGTTAGACATGAAGCTAGGGTTAGGCATGAAGCTAGGGTTAGACATGAAGCTAGGGTTAGGCATGAAGCTAGGGTTAGACATGAAGCTAGGGTTAGGCATGAAGCTAGGGTTAGACATGAAGCTAGGGTTAGACATGAAGCTAGGGTTAGGGTCAGACCTGAAGCTAGGGTTGGGCATGAAGCTAGGGTTAGACATGAAGCTAGGGTTAGACATGAAGCTAGGGTTAGGCATGAAGCTAGGGTTAGGCATGAAGCTAGGGTTAGGCATGAAGCTAGGGTTAGACATGAAGCTAGGATTAGGCATGAAGCTAGGGTTAGGCATGAAGCTAGGGGTAGGACATGATGCTAGGGGTAGGACATGAAGCTAGGGTTAGGCATGAAGCTAGGGTTAGACATGAAGCTAGGGTTAGACATGAAGCTAGGGTTAGACATGAAGCTAGGGTTAGACATGAAGCTAGGGTTAGGATTAGGGTCAGACCTGAAGAAAGGGTTGGGCATGAAGCTAGGGTTAGACATGAAGCTAGGGTTAGACATGAAGCTAGGGTTAGGGTTAGACATGAAGCTAGGGTTAGGCATGAAGCTAGTGTTCGACATGAAGCTAGGATTAGACATGAAGCTAGGGTAGAACATGAAGCTAGGGTTAGACATGAAGCTAGGGTTAGGGTTAGACATGAAGCTAGGGTTAGGGTTAGACACGAAGCTAGGGTTAGGCATGAAGCTAGGGTTAGACATGAAGCTAGGGTTCGACATGAAGCTAGGGTTCGACATGAAGCTAGGGTTAGGCATGAAGCTAGGGTTAGACATGAAGCTTGGGTTAGGCATGAAGCTAGGGTTAGACATGAAGCTAGGATTATGCATGAAGCTAGGGTTAGACATTAAGCTAGGGTTAGACATGAAGCTAGGGTTGTGCATGAGGCTTGGGTTTGTCACTAAGCTAGGGTTAGACATGAAGCTAGGGTTAGACATGAAGCTAGGGTTAGACATGAAGCTAGTGTTAGACATGAATCTCGGGTAGGACATGAAGCTAGGGTTAGACATGAATCTCGGGTAGGACATGAAGCTAGGGTTAGACAAGAAGCTAGGGTTAGACATGAAGCTAGGGTTAGACAAGAAGCTAGGGTTAGACATGAATCTCGGGTTAGATATGAAGCTAAGGCTAGGGTTAGACATGAAGCTAGGGTGAGACATTTAGCTACAGTTAGACATGAAGCTAGTGTTGGGCATGAAGCTAGGGTTAGATATGAATCTCGGGTAGGACATGAAGCTAGGGTTAGACAAGAAGCTAGGGTTAGACATGAATCTCGGGTTAGGCATGATGCTAGGGTTAGGCATGAAGCTAGGGTTAGACATGAAGCTAGGGTAGGACATGAATCTCGGGTAGGACATGAAGCTAGGGTTAGGCACGAAGCTAGGGTTAGACATGAAGCTAGGGTGAGACATTTAGCTACAGTTAGACATGAAGCTAGTGTTAGACATGAACCTAGTGTTAGACATGAACCTAGTGTTAGACATGAAGCTAGGGTTAGACACGAAGCTAGGGTTAGGCATGAAGCTAGGGTTAGGCATGAAGCTAGGGTTAGGCATGAAGCTAGGGTTAGACATGAAGCTAGGGTAGGACATGAAGCTAGGGTTAGACATGAAGCTAGGGTTAGACATGAAGCTAGGGTTAGGCACGAAGCTAGGGTTAGGCACGAAGCTAGGGTTAGACATGAAGCTAGGGTAGGACATGAAGCTAGGGTAGGACATGAAGCTAGGGTTAGACATGAAGCTAGGGTAGGACATGAAGCTAGGGTTAGGCATGAAGCTAGGGTTAGGCATGAAGCTAGGGTTAGACATGAAGCTAGGGTTAGACATGAAACTAGGGTTAGGCATGAAGCTATGGTTAGACTTGAAGCTAGGGTTAGGGTTAGAGTTTCTGCTGTAATTTCAATGTTAGTACTTTTATCTGAATTTCTATCCTACTCCTCTTTGTATCCATATGGTGCTGGAGTGAATGGAGTGTATGGTGCTGGAGTGTATGGTGCTGGAGTGTATGGTGCTGGAGTGTATGTTGCTGGAGTGTATGGTGCTGGAGTGTATGGTGCTGGAATGTATGGTGCTGAAGTGTATGGTGCTGGAGTGTATGGTGCTGGAGAGTATGTTGCTGGAGTGTATGTTGCTGGAGTGTATGGTGCTGGAATGTATGGTGCTGGAGTTCATGGTGCTGGAGTTCATGGTGCTGGGGTGTATGGAGTGTATGGTGCTGGAGTTCATGGTGCTGGACTGTATGGAGTTTATGGTGCTGGATTTCATGGTGCTGGAGTTCATGGAGTGTATGGAGTGTATGGTGCTGGAGTTCATGGTGCTGGAGTGTATGGAGTGTATGGTGCTGGATTTCATGGTGCTGGAGTGTATGGCGTGTATGGTGCTGGAGCTCATTGTGCTGGAGTGTATGGAGTGTATGGTGCTGGAGTTCATGGTGCTGGGTTGTATGGTGCTGGAGTTCATGGTGCTGGAGTGTATGGAGTGTATGGTGCTGGAGTTCATGGTGCTGGAGTGTATGGAGTGTATGGTGCTGGAGTTCATGGTGCTGGGTTGTATGGTGCTGGAGTTCATGGTGCTGGACTGTATGGAGTGTATGGTGCTGGAGTTCATGGAGTGTATGGAGTGTATGGTGCTGGGTTGTATGGTGCTGGAGTTCATGGTGCTGGACTGTATGGAGTGTATGGTGCTGGAGTTCATGGAGTGTATGGAGTGTATGGTGCTGGAGTTCATGGAGTGTATGGAGTGTATGGTGCTGGAGTTCATGGTGCTGGACTGTATGGAGTGTATGGTGCTGGAGTTCATGGTGCTGGAGTGTATGGAGTGTATGGTGCTGGAGTTCATGGTGCTGGAGTGTATGGAGTGTATGGTGTTGGAGTTCATGGTGCTGGGTTGTATGGTGCTGGAGTTCATGGTGCTGGACTGTATGGAGTGTATGGTGCTGGAGTTCATGGAGTGTATGGAGTGTATGGTGTTGGAGTTCATGGAGTGTATGGAGTTCATGGTGCTGGAGTGTATGGAGTGTATGGTGCTGGAGTTCATGGAGTGTATGGAGTGTATGGTGCTGGAGTTCATGGAGTGTATGGAGTTCATGGTGCTGGAGTGTATGGAGTGTATGGTGCTGGATTTCATGGTGCTGGGTTGTATGGTGCTGGAGTTCCGTTCTGCCTGGCTGTCTCTTTAACTGAAGGTGTAGGTGCCCGGCTTCATTTAGCTCTGGCTCTATCTAACGGGAGCTTGTACCAGAGACCCTGCAGGTATGAGGAAAGCACATTACCACCTGTGTCACTAACATTCAGGCCATTTCCTTGACCTCAGGTGATTGACTAGCTAGTTAATAACTTCAGGACCAGTTGCATATTCACGCTTCAGTCTGCTAATATGGAATTTATTTTATCATTGTGATGAGTAGGAAATATTACAGTAGGTAACCCAGCACGCTGAACAATGGTTACCACAGGACCATGTGTAATGGCACATATACTTCATTATGAGAGCTAGATCATTTCACCAATTTATATTTAACCATCAAGGCTGTGCCAACATTATTACTGCACTGCTGCAGTGTCAAACCAATCACAGACAGGGCTCTATATGTGTACGTGTGTACATTACGTATACAAAACATTAAGAACACCTGCTCTTTCCATGACATAGATTGACCAGATGAATCCAGGTGAAAGCTAAGATCCCTTATTGATGTCACTTGTTCAATCCACTTCAATCAGTGTAGATGAAGGGGAGGAGACAGGTTAATAAAGAAGGATTTTTAAGCCTTGAGACAATTGAGACATGGATTGTGTATGCATGCCATTCAGATTGTGAATGGGCAAGACACAATATTTAAGTATGGTAGTAGGTGCCATGCGCACCGGTTTGTGTCAAGAACTGCAACGCTGCTGGGTTTTTCACACTCAACAGTTTCCCGTGTGTATCAAAAATGGTCCACCACCCAAATGACATCCAGCCAACTTGACACAACTGTGGGAAGCATTGGAGTCAACATGGGCCAGCATCCCTGTGAAGAACTAGTGTAGAATATCAGGTGGGTTGTTGTAGCAGTATGTGGGTGCTCAGGCTATTGGCCTCTTGGTGGCACTAATCACTGAACATGCTCTCCCCCTTTGAGGACCTCCCCATCCTTTAGTGTGTGTGTGTGTGTGTGTGTGTGTGTGTGTGTGTGTGTGTGTGTGTGTGTGTGTGTGTGTGTGTGTGTGTGTGTGTGTGTGTGTGTGTGTGTGTGTGTGTGTGTGTGTGTGTGTGTGTGTGAGCACAACTTGAACAGTTGCATCTGGTTTGTGCGTGAATTAATCATGATGATTAATTGGCCTTCATGTTAAATCTCCACAGAGTGATGTCAGGCTGCCAGGCATCATGGCTGTAATTGACAGCACTTTAAGGAGAAGCAGATTGATTTACACAAGACCCTAATGAATCCCCCTCTCTCCCGTGGGAGGAATGGGGAATGGTAAACAAATCTCTCTCTCTCTCTCTACCCTCTCTCTCTCTCTCTCTTACTCCCCCCCTCGCTCCCTCCCCCTCTCTCACTCTCCCTCTCCCCTCTCAATTCAATTCAATTCAATTCAAGGGGCTTTATTGGCATGGGAAACATGTGTTAACATTGCCAAAGCAAGTGAGGTAGATATTATACAAAAGTGAAATAAACAATACAAATTAACAGTAAACATTACACATACAGAAGTTTCAAAACAATAAAGACATTACAAATGTTATATTATATATATACAGTGTTGTAACAATGTACAAATGGTTAAAGCACACAAGTTAAAATAAATAAGCATAAATATGGGTTGTATTTACAATGGTGTTTGTTCTTCACTGGTTGCCCTTTTCTTGTGGCAACAGGTCACAAATCTTGCTGCTGTGATGGCACACTGTGGAATTTCTCCCAGTAGATATGGGAGTTTATCAAAATTGGATTTGTTTTCAAATTCTTTGTGGATCTGTGTAATCTGTGGGAAATATGTCTCTCTAATATGGTCATACATTGGGCAGGAGGTTAGGAAGTGCAGCTCAGTTTCCACCTCATTTTGTGGGCAGTGAGCACATAGCCTGTCTTCTCTTGAGAGCCATGTCTGCCTACGGCGGCCTTTCTCAATAGCAAGGCTATGCTCACTGAGTCTGTACATAGTCAAAGCTTTCCTTAAGTTTGGGTCAGTCACAGTGGTCAGGTATTCTGCCACTGTGTACTCTCTGTTTAGGGCCAAATAGCATTCTAGTTTGCTCTGTTTTTTTGTTAATTCTTTCCAATGTGTCAAGTAATTATCTTTTTGTTTTCTCATGATTTGGTTGGGTCTAATTGTGCTGTTGTCCTGGGGCTCTGTGGGGTGTGTTTGTGTTTGTGAACAGAGCCCTAGGACCAGCTTGCTTAGGGGACTCTTCTCCAGGTTCATCTCTCTGTAGGTGATGGCTTTGTTATGGAAGGTTTGGGAATCGCTTCCTTTTAGGTGGTTGTAGAATTTAACGGCTCTTTTCTGGATTTTGATAATTAGTGGGTATCGGCCTAATTCTGCTCTGCATGCATTATTTGGTGTTCTACGTTGTACACAGAGGATATTTTTGCAGAATTCTGCATGCAGAGTCTCAATTTGGTGTTTGTCCCATTTTGTGAAATCTTGGTTGGTGAGCGGACCCCAGACCTCACAACCATAAAGGGCAATGGACTCTATGACTGATTCAAGTATTTTTAGCCAGATCCTAATTGGTATGTTGAAATTTATGTTCCTTTTGATGGCATAGAATGCCCTTCTTGCCTTGTCTCTCAGATCGTTCACAGCTTTGTGGAAGTTACCTGTGGCGCTGATGTTTAGGCCGAGGTATGTATAGTTTTTTGTGTGCTCTAGGGCAACAGTGTCTAGATGGAATTTGTGGTCCTGGCGACTGGACCTTTTTTGGAACACCATTATTTTGGTCTTACTGAGATTTACTGTCAGGGCCCAGGTCTGACAGAATCTGTGCAGAAGATCTAGGTGCTGCTGTAGGCCCTCCTTGGTTGGTGACAGAAGCACCAGATCATCAGCAAACAGTAGACATTTGACTTCAGAGTCTAGTAGGGTGAGGCCGGGTGCTGCAGACTGTTCTAGTGCCCGCGCCAATTCGTTGATATATATGTTGAAGAGGGTGGGGCTTAAGCTGCATCCCTGTCTCACCCCACGACCCTGTGTGAAGAAATGTGTGTGTTTTTTGCCAATTTTAACCGCACACTTGTTGTTTGTGTACATGGATTTTATAATGTCGTATGTTTTACCCCCAACACCACTTTCCATCAATTTGTATAGCAGACCCTCATGCCAAATTGAGTCGAAGGCTTTTTTGAAGTCAACAAAGCATGAGAAGACTTTGCCTTTGTTTTGGTTTGTTTGGTTGTCAATTAGGGTGTGTAGGGTGAATACATGGTCTGTTGTACGGTAATTTGGTAAAAAGCCAATTTGACATTTGCTCAGTACATTGTTTTCATTGAGGAAATGTACGAGTCTGCTGTTAATGATAATGCAGAGTATTTTCCCAAGGTTACTGTTGACGCATATTCCACGGTAGTTATTGGGGTCAAATTTGTCTCCACTTTTGTGGATTGGGGTGATCAGTCCTTGGTTCCAAATATTGGGGAAGATGCCAGAGCTAAGGACGATGTTAAAGAGTTTTAGTATAGCCAATTGGAATTTGTTGTCTGTATATTTGATCATTTCATTAAGGATACCATCAACACCACAGGCCTTTTTGGGTTGGAGGGTTTTTATTTTGTCCTGTAACTCGTTCAAGGTAATTGGAGAATCCAGTGGGTTCTGGTAGTCTTTAATAGTTGATTCTAGGATTTGTATTTGATCATGTATATGTTTTTGCTCTTTATTCTTTGTTATAGAGCCAAAAAGATTGGAGAAGTGGTTTACCCATACATCTCCATTTTGGATAGATAATTCTTCGTGTTGTTGTTTGTTTAGTGTTTTCCAATTTTCCCAGAAGTGGTTAGAGTCTATGGATTCTTCAATTACATTGAGCTGATTTCTGACGTGCTGTTCCTTCTTTTTCCGTAGTGTATTTCTGTATTGTTTTAGTGATTCACCATAGTGAAGGCATAGACTCAGGTTTTCCGGGTCTCTATGTTTTTGGTTGGACAGGTTTCTCAATTTATTTCTTAGATTTTTGCATTCTTCATCAAACCATTTGTCATTGTTGTTCATTTTCTTTGGTTTTCTATTTGAGATTTTTAGATTTGACAGGGAAGCTGAGAGGTCAAATATACTGTTAAGATTTTCTACTGCCAAGTTTACACCTTCACTATTGCAGTGGAACGTTTTACCCAGGAAGTTGTCTAAAAGGGATTGAATTTGCTGTTGTCTAATTGTGTTTTGGTAGGTTTCCAAACTGCATTCCTTCCATCTATAGCATTTCTTAATGTTACTCAGTTCCTTTGGCTTTGATGCCTCATGATTGAGTATTGCTCTGTTCAAGTAGACTGTGATTTTGCTGTGGTCTGATAGGGGTGTCAGTGGGCTGACTGTGAACGCTCTGAGAGACTCTGGGTTGAGGTCAGTGATAAAGTAGTCTACAGTGCTACTGCCAAGAGATGAGCTATAGGTGAACCTACCATAGGAGTCCCCTCGAAGCCTACCATTGACTATGTACATACCCAGCGTGCGACAGAGCTGCAGGAGTTGTGACCCGTTTTTGTTGGTTATGTTGTCATAGTTGTGCCTAGGGGGGCATATGGGGGAGGGAATGCTGTCACCTGCAGGCAGGTGTTTGTCCCCCTGTGTGCTGAGGGTGTCAGGTTCTTGTCCAGTTCTGGCATTTAGGTCGCCACAGACTAATACATGTCCCTGGGCCTGGAAATGATTGATTTCCTCCTTCAGGATGGAGAAGCTGTCTTCATTAAAGTATGGGGATTCTAGTGGGGGGATATAGGTAGCACACAGGAGGACATTTTTCTCTGTTAAGATAATTTCCTTTTGAATTTCTAGCCAAATGTAAAATGTTCCTGTTTTGATTAATTTAATGGAGTGAGTTAGGTCTGCTCTATACCAAATTAGCATTCCCCCTGAGTCCCTTCCCTGTTTCACACCTGGTAGTTTGGTGGATGGGACTACCAGCTCTCTGTAACCTAGAGGGCAACCAGTGGGTCCGTCTCCTCTGTACCAGGTTTCTTGCAGGATGACAATGTCTGCATTACCGATTTCTTTGGTGAAGTCCGGGTTCCTGCTCTTTAGGCCAAAGGCAGATGACCTCAGGCCTTGGATATTCCAGGATGATATAGTGAAGGCTTTTTGTTCCATAAAGTGTCCAATGTTGTTGGTCGTGGTTTGGCCTCAGGCCAGTAAGTGTGAGCAGAGCCTGCTGAGCATCTGGTACATGCCGTTGGCTTGGGCGAGTGTAAGAGTGGGGGTTGGGCCTGTTTGCCTGCTCACTACCTGGGCGTATGTGTGACTTCCATGTTGATGCCCTCTCTGCGGGGGTGGGGTGCATGGGGTGGGCAGGAGTGGCATAGGTCTGATCTGAGGGGGCCTAAATTGGGTGTGGGCATGGTTGATGTGGGGGGGTGTTGATTGGTTGGGGTGGGGGTGTGTCTGGGGGTGCTGTGGTCTGGATGTAGGTCCTCTTGGCGTGGGTCCTCTATTTGTAGGTCCAGGGTGGGGTGCTGAAGGTCTTGGAGGGTGTCTCGCTGGTCTGGGTGGGGTGTCTATTGATCTGTTGCTCCTGTGTGAAGTGTTGGGGCTGCGTTTGAGAGCGATGTCCTTTAGAGTCCGGGCAAAGGTGGGCACTGCTGCCTTGTAGAGGTGGACCTGGTCATAGAGGCTGTTCAAGTCCAGGGTGGAGTGGTGGGCCAGGAAAACATTTGGTTTTGAGGCACAGTCACGGGAGATGCTTGCGTTTACCCGCTGTATTGTAGCAGGGTGGAAGTCTTTTCGTGGTAGCAGGGTGGAGATAACCACTTGTGCATTGGGGAAAGTAGAAGAAGCTTTTTCAATCACTCCCTTCAGTGCTGTGGCCACCCTTTCCTGCTGTGCTCTCAGGTCGTTTGTGCCTGTGTGTATTATTATGTGGCTAGGTGAGCCTAGTTTGTCCTCAGACAGAAGGTCTAGGGCGCACTGGGTGTTTGGACACCAGAGTTTAGACACACTGTGTTTGGGAAAAAGTTTTTTTTCTTCTATAAATTTCCCATTTGAGTCCATAAGGAGAAAAATCTGTGTCTTGTGTTTGTCCTCAGTGGGTGTGGGGGGGTTGTCAGGAGGGCTATCAGGGTGGCTGACAGGGGGGGTGCTCAGGGGGGGTGAGAGCTGCTGGGCTTGGGGTTTTTCTTTTGTCTGTTCTGCTGTGATGTTGACTCTATGGTCAGGGTCTGGTGTGGACTGTTCTGCTGTGGTGTCGAGACTTTTGTCGGGTGATGAGGTGGGCTGTTCTGCTGGCTTCTCTGTGGGGATGGCCACCTCCCTAGTGGGTTGTTCTCTGTCACATGCCATCCCCCTCAACCTCTCCTCCAGCAGTCTGATCCTCTCCTCCATCCCCCTCTCCCTCTCCTCCAGCAGTCTGATCCTCTCCTCTAGTGCTCTGTTCTGCTCCTGCTCCTGCTTCTGCTCTTTCTCCAGTTGAAGTTGTCTCTTAACTGTCCAGAGTCCAGATGTGTCTCTCTCCACCTCCAGCTCTCCTGGTCTGGTTAAGGGGGTGTTGTTGTGCTGGGCTGTTGTCTGGGTCTGTGCTGACTGGAGTGTAATCACCTGCTGTTCCAGCTCAACCTGCCTTACCTCCAGCTGGGTGAATTTATCCTTCATTTCAATGAGGGAGAAGTGCTCTGTACTGGGAGGTTGACTGTCTGCTGAGGGTTGCTCGTCTGTGGGGTTATATGATGAAGAGTTTTGGTCTGACCCGCTTGGGGTGGGGGTATCTTTATCAAGGGAGAGCTTCTCCTGCTGGGCTAATTCTTTGATTAGGTGAAAGTCCAGCTGAAACTGTTTGGGGTTGCCCTGTACCAATACTGTTCCAGACTTATATAGATTTATGTTAGCTGACTCAGAGTCCTCGTTGTCAAGTATCCTGAGTTTCCACCCCTCGTTAACCCCCCCTCTCTTAACAGAGGGGTAGTGTGCTAATATAGCACTGTGCCATGCCAGGGGATGGTTTGTGTGGAAGATAAGGTTGCTGATGTTCCCATTTTTGTAATAGTCAGCAAAAAGTGTCTCTTGATTTTCCATAAGGAGCTTCATTTTGTGCTCTTTTCTTGCCTTGTCATTCTTTACACTCCCAGGGTACTGTATTTTAATTACCTCTGAACAGCAGGAGGGAGCTTCTAAGGCCTCTCCATTTGGTTGGGGTAGACTATTCGACTCTCCTGCCATTGTTGGGCTAATGGTCTTTGACACCTCTCACTTGACACGTCAGTGCTAGTTGAAGCTGTATCAAGCTTGGCAATTATGTTTCATTCAATGCTTATAAAGTAATGTCATGTATTTTTCTTCTTGGCTTTTGGCAATAGAATATAGTTTCAGACTAAACATTACTCACTCAGTTCCAGGTTGGGTGGTGTTTTCAGGTTACTGTTGTTTTCCAGAGAATTTGCTGTGTAATAATCCTTGGTAGTTGTGAATCTTTCAGGTGATTCCGTAATTCCGTCCAAAATCAGGTTGTAGGTTTTGAGTTTTGATTTGAATTTAGGGTTATGTTGTAGAGGGTAGCATCCTGTATGTGTTCCTGACAAAAAATCCAAGTTTAACTAACTCTAAATCTATATTTTTTAAAGAAAATGCTGAAAAATGCAGGAGCTCATCTGATCATGACCTCTCTCTCTCTCTCTCTCTCTCTCTCTTCCAATCTCTCCTCTGTGTGTCATATACACTTCTATCAGTTTCCTTTGTGTGTTCGCATAGTTAACTATCTTCTCTTTTTCTCCTTTCCTTGTTGCTTTTCCTTGATGATTACAGGTAATGAGGGTGAGTAGAAAAAGTCAAGGTGGATAAGTAAGAGTCTTTGGCCATTGCCCCTCTATTTCCTTCAGCCCGCCCTCTTAGGCTCTCTTTCCCTCTCCCTCTCCTCTGTTCTGTCTGTCCTAACAAATGTAAACGAGGGTGAACTGTGCATGCGAGCGCATAATGCACTTTCTGGTTCACATTGCAGATGTGGGTTTCCATGGTTATAGTGGAACAACCAACCGTAGCATCAAAAAATTCCAAGATGGTGTAGCAGTCGGTTGTGTGTTGTGTTAGTCTTTGTCTTATCCCGTGTAAATAGCAGTTTTTTTTCTCATATACATTTTAGTCTCACTTTCTTTCTACGAACCAAATATACTTTCCTGCAACCCGCCTCACCCAAGGTGGTACGGATCTGCTATTTTTATTCCTTATAACTGGAACCTCTGTCAGGAGCTAACCTGCTAACTAGCTACTAGTCTTTGTTAGCCACGGCTAGCGGTCTTCACCTTTTAGCTCGGACAATACATGCCAGTATGCACAGCGCGATATCAACCCAGAGCATATCGGACTGCTTCTCCCTACCACATCACCGGATTCCTGCTCCTCTGGATCATTACACCAAATCATCGCAGCTAGCTAGCTGCTACCGAGTGGCTACTGTTAGCTAACGCCTCTGTCCTGAAGCAAGCACCAGTTAACCTTGAGCTAGCCACGAGCTAGGCCCATATACCAGCTACTTCTAGGGCTACAATACCTCTTTTGCCAATTGGCCTGGACCCTTTGTTGTCAACGCGGAGCCCCGCCGATCCATCACGACTGGTCTGCCTACGTGGTCGTCCGATGTGGTCTCAACGGGCTTTTCTTTTGCGATGTAGCCGAAGACCCATCTTCTTGCCCCGGCCCGCTAGCTTTCTAAGCGCTGTGTCTCCCACCCGCCTATTGTAGTACTAACTAATGAACGGCACCCTTACTCACCTATTGCTGTTCTTTGGACCCTATGATCACTTGGCTACACAGCTGATGCCCCCTGGACTGTTTCAATAACACGGTACCTCATTTTGTTTATCTGTCGGCCCCAGCCTTTAACTCAGGTCCTGTATGTGCCTAACTGACCCGCTCTGCCCATTCATCACAATTTTACCCGTTGTTGTCTTAGCTCTCCCATTCAACACCTGTGACTGCTTTATGCCTCTCTCTAATGTCAATATGCCTTGTCTACTGCTGTCTTGGCTAGTCCTTATTGTTTTATTTCACTGTAGAGCCCTCAGTCCTGCTCACCTTGCCTTAGATAGCTCTTTTGTCCCACCCCCCACACATGCGGAGACCTCACCTGGCTTAACTGGTCCCACCAGAGACAAAACCTCTCTCATCGTCACTCAACGCCTAGGTTTACCTCCACTGTACTCACATCCTACCATACCCTTGTCTGTACATTATAATCTGAATCTATTCTACCACGCCCAGAAATCAGCTCCTTTTATTCTCTGTTCCCAATGCACTAGACGACCAGTTCTTATAGCCTTTAGCCGTACCCTTATCCTACTCCTCCTCTGTTCCTCTGGAGATGTAGAGGTTAACCCAGGCCCTATAGACCCCAGTACCACACCTATTCCCCAGGCGCTCTCATTTGTTGACTTCTGTAATCGTAAAAGCCTTGGTTTCATGCATGTTAACATCAGAAGCCTCCTCCCTAAGTTTGTTTTATTCACTGCTTTAGCACACTCCGCCAACCCTGATGTCCTAGCCCTGTCTGAATCCTGGCTTAGGAAGGCCACCAAAAATTCTGAAATTTCCATCCTCAACTACAACATTTTCCACCGAGATAGAACTACCAAAGTGGGTGGAGTTGCAATCTATTGCAGAGATAGCCTGCAGAGTTCTGTCATGCAATCCAGGTCTGTGCCCAAACAGTTCGAGCTTCTATTTCTAAAAATCCACCTTTCCAGAAATAAGTCTCTCACTGTTGCCACTTGCTATAGACCCCACTCAGCCCCCAGTTGTGCCCTGGACTCCATATGCGAATTGATTGCCCCCATTTATCTTCGGAGTTCGTTCTGTTAGGTGACCTAAACTGGGATATGCTTAACACCCTGGCAGTTCTACAATCTAAGCTAGATGCCCTCAATCTCACACAAATTATCAAGGAATCTACCAGGTACAACCCCAAATCCATAAACACGGGCACCCTCATAGATATCATCCTGACCAACCTGTCCTCTAAATACACCTCTGCTGTCTTCAACCAGGATCTCAGCGATCACTGCCTCATTGCTTGCATTCGTAATGGGTCCGCGGTCAAACGACCACCCCTCATCACTGTCAAATGCTCCCTAAAACACTTCAGCGAGCAGGCCTTTCTAATCGACCTGGCCCGGGTATCCTGGAAGGATATTGACCTCATCCCGTCAGTAGAGAATGCCTGGTCGTTCTTAAAAGTGCTTTCCTCACCATCTTAAATAAGCATGCCTCATTCAATTTTTTTAAAACTGTAACAGGTGTCGTCGTCGGAAGAGACCAAGGCTCAGCGTTCTTTGAGTTCCACATAATTTAATAACGAAGTGAAACTTTGAAAGGACAAAACAATAAAGAATACAACGACCGAACAGCTTCGATGTGCAAACTACCTGCACATAAACAAAGAACAAGATCCCACACAGAAGGAGGGAAAAGGGCTGCCTAAGTATGATCCCCAATCTGAGACAACGATAGACAGCTGCCTATGATTGGGAACCTCACTCGGCCAGAAACAAAGAAACACAAAACCTAGAAATAAAGAACATAGAATGCCCACACAAATCACACCGTGACCAAACCAAATAGAGACATAAAAAGGCTCTCTAAGGTCAGGGCTTGACAAGAACTAAGAACAGATATAGCCCTTGCTTGACTCCAGACTTGACTGCCCTCGACCAGCACAAAAACATCCTGCATCCTGCATTAGCATCAAATAGCCCCCACGATATGCAACTTTTCAGAGAAGTTAGGAACCAGTATACACAGGCAGTTAGGAAAGCAAAGGCTGGCTTTTTCAAACAGAAATTTGCATCGTATAACACTAACTCCAAAACGTTTTGGGACACTGTAAAGTCCATGGAGAATAAGAGCACCTCCTCCCAGCTGCCCACTGCACTGAGGCTAGGAAACACTGTCACCACCGATAAATCCACGATAATCGAGAATTTCAAGAAGCATTTTTCTACGGCTGGCCATGCTTTCCACCTGGCTACCTCTACCCCGGCCAACAGCTCTGCACCCCCCGCAGCAACTTGCCCAAGCCCCCCAGCTTCTCCTTCACCCAAATCCAGATAGCTGGTGTTCTGAAATAGCTGCAATATCTGGACCCCTACAAATCAGCTGGGCTAGACAATCTGGACCCTCTCTTTCTAAAATGATCCGCCGCAATTGTTGCAATCCCTATTACCAGTCTGTTCAACCTCTCTTTCGTATCGTCTGAGGATCCCTAAAGATTGGAAAGCTGCCGCGGTCATCCCCCTCTTCAAAGGGGGAGACACTCTAGACCGAAACTGTTATAGACCTATATCCATCCTACCCTGCCTTTTTAAAGTCTTCGAAAGACAAGTTAACAAACAGATCACCGACCATTTCACCTTACCTTCTCCGCTATGCAATCTGGTTTCAGAGCTGGTCATGGGTGCACCTCAGCCACGCTCAAGGTCCTAAATGATATCACAACCGCCATCGATAAAAGACAGTACTGTGCAGCCGTCTTCATCGACCTGGCCAAGGCTTTCGACTCTGTCAATCACCGCATTCTTATCGGCAGACTCAACAGCCTTGGTTTCTCAAATGACTGCCTCGCCTGGTTCACCAATTGCTTCTCAGATAGAGTTCAGTGTGTCAAATCGGAGGGCCTGTTGTCCGGACCTCTGGCAGTCTCTATGGGGGTGCCACAGGGTTCAATTCTCAGGCCGACTCTTTTCTCTGTATATATCAACGATGTCGCTCTTGCTGCTGGGGATTCTCTGATTCACCTCTACGCAGACGACACCATTCTGTATACATCTGGCCCTTCTTTGGACACTGTGTTAACAAACCTCCAGGCAAGCTTCAATGCCATACAACAGTCCTTCCTTGGCCTCCAACTGCTCTTAAGTGCTAGTAAAACTAAATGCATGCTCTTCAACCGATCGCTGCCTGCACCTGCCCACCCGACTAGCATCACTACTCTGGACGGTTCTGACTTAGAATACGTGGACAACTACAAATACCTAGGTGTCTGGTTAGACTGTAAACTCTCCTTACAGACTCACATTAAGCATCTCCAATCCAAAATTAAATCTAGAATCGGCTTCCAATTTCACAACAAAGCCTGCTTCACTCATGCTGCCAAACATACCCTCGTAAAACTGAATATCCTACCGATCCTTGACTTCGGCGATGTCATTTACAAAATAGCATCCAACACTCTACTCAGCAAACTGGATGCAGTCTATCACAGTGCCATCCGTTTTGTCACCAAAGCCCCATATACCACCCACCCCTGCGACCTGTACGCTCTCGTTGGCTGGCCCTCACTTCATATTCATCGCCAAACCCACTGGCTCCAGGTCATCTATAAGTCTTTGCTAGGTAAAGCCCCACCTTATCTCAGCTCACTGGTCCCCATAACAACACCCACCCGTAGCACGTGCTCCAGCAGGTATATTTCACTGGTCATCCCCAAAGCCAACTCCTCCTTTGGCCGCCTTTCCTTCCAGTTCTCTGCTGCCAATGACTGGAACGAATTTTCAAAAATCACTGAAGCTGGAGACATATCTCCCTCACTAACTTTAAGCATCAGCTGTCAGAGCAGTTTATCGATCACTGCACCTGTACACAGCC
This sequence comes from Salvelinus namaycush, assembly GCF_016432855.1. Lineage (NCBI taxonomy): Eukaryota > Metazoa > Chordata > Actinopteri > Salmoniformes > Salmonidae > Salvelinus > Salvelinus namaycush. The sequence goes on from NC_052319.1 coordinate 37,207,904, forward strand.
CATCTGTAAATAGCCCACCCAACTACCTCATCCCCATATTGGTATTTATTTTTGCTCTTTTGCACCCCAGTATCTCTACTTGCACATCATCTTCTGCACATCTATCACTCCAGTGTTAATGCTAAATTGTAATTATCTCGCCACTATGGCCTATTTATTGCCTTACCTTCCTAATCTTACTACATTTGCACACACTGTATATAGATTTTTCTATTGTGTTATTGACTGTACATTTGTTTATCCCATGTGTAACTCTGTGTTGTTGTTTGTGTCGCACTGCTTTGCTTTATCTTGGCCAGGTCGCAGTTGTAAATGAAAACTTGCTGTCAACTGGTCTACCTGGTTAAATTAAAAATTAAAAATTCCTGTTCAGGTGATCTGCATCTTGGACAGTCAACGAATCAAAACAGAGGAGACACACCTCACTGAGGAGCAGAGCGGGTTAACCAATCCAATAACCATGTGAGCTGAACAGGAAAAACTCCATCCTCCCATACATGGCCCATACATAGCGAGCGCTTTAGAATGCCCTTCAAGCCAATCAGAAACGAGTATTCAACAATGCCATGGTATAATCTGAGATCATTTGCTTTAAAGTTCCGAACCATCATTGGTTTGGGTGCATTCTTTTGATCATAGCAACATATTAACAACTATATTGGTAGAGAACATTGAACGGAACAAGGCTATGTCATTAACTACATTTTGACCAGAATGCAGATAGAACCTTACAGTCCCAAGCTCTCGATAGCCCAAACATAGCCCAAACATACGAGCCAGAGTTTATCCCAACTCAGGGCCCTAACCATGGTGGCATGCATCCACAAAAAGCGATGTGCAAATATCAGATACAAAACAGCCATGAAAAGAAGTTTGTTATTTTTTCAAAAAGCAATTTGAATGATTTCAGATAGTGAAATGATGTTGTAGTAAATTCTTGATATCATTATGACTGGGGCCTTGTGCTGTAAAGAAGGTCAAGGCTGGTCAAACACAGAAGCTCCTCTGATAGCTGTGTGCGTTTGATGTTCAATGCTACACGTTCCTCCTCTCGTCTCCACTCCCCCCGGCCCGAGCCCCTCCTCTCCTCTCCTACCCCGTCCCGAGCCCCTCTGATCTGCACTGGCACTGATTATAAAACCCTCTCCACCTTCACATTAGCATCAAAGTCATGGTCAGCTGGCTTTGTGTTATGAATGGGGGAAACAATATCAATAACAACAACAAACAACTAAAGTAGTATTTTGTCCAGTGAGGATAGGAGGACAGGAGAGTAGGAGAGGAGAGGAAGAGAGGAGGAGAGGAGGGGAAGAGAGGAGGGGAGGAGAGGAGGGGAATAGAGGAGGAGAGGAGGGGAAGAGAGGAAGAGAAGAGGAGGGAGGGGAAGAGAGGGGGAAAGGAGGGGAGGAGGTGAGAAGGGGAGAGGTCTTTGATAGTGCAGATCAAGGAGGAGAGGTAAAGTAGACCATTGTGTGTTTTCATCCTCAGCCTCCCAAGGTCCTCTCTGATGCAGCCTGCCTGACTGTGTTGAGTTAGCTGTAAGGGGAGGCCAGCCTGTCTGACTGTGTTGAGTTAGCTGTAAGGGGAGGCCAGCCTGTCTGACTGTGTTGAGTTAGCTGTAAGGGGAGGCCAGCCTGCCTGACTGTGTTGAGTTAGCTGTAAGGGGAGGCCAGCCTGCCTGACTGTGTTGAGTTAGCTGTAAGGGGAGGCCAGCCTGCCTGACTGTGTTGAGTTAGCTGTAAGGGGAGGCCAGCCTGCCTGACTGTGTTGAGTTAGCTGTAAGGGGAGGCCAGCCTGCCTGACTGTGTTGAGTTAGCTGTAAGGGGAGGCCAGCCTGCCTGACTGTGTTGAGTTGGCTGTAAGGGGAGGCCAGCCTGTCTGACTGTGTTGAGTTAGCTGTAAGGGGAGGCCAGCCTGTCTGACTGTGTTGAGTTAGCTGTAAGGGGAGGCCAGCCTGTCTGACTGTGTTGAGTTAGCTGTAAGGGGAGGCCAGCCTGTCTGACTGTGTTGAGTTAGCTGTAAGAGGAGGCCAGCCTGCCTGACTGTGTTGAGTTAGTTGTAAGGGGAGGCCAGCCTGTCTGACTGTGTTGAGTTAGCTGTAAGGGGAGGCCAGCCTGTCTGACTGTGTTGAGTTAGCTGTAAGGGGAGGCCAGCCTGTCTGACTGTGTTGAGTTAGCTGTAAGGGGAGGCCAGCCTGTCTGACTGTGTTGAGTTAGCTGTAAGGGGAGGCCAGCCTGTCTGACTGTGTTGAGTTAGCTGTAAGGGGAGGCCAGCCTGCCTGACTGTGTTGAGTTAGCTGTAAGGGGAGGCCAGCCTGCCTGACTGTGTTGAGTTAGCTGTAAGGGGAGGCCAGCCTGCCTGACTGTGTTGAGT